>NW_027526407.1:68915532-69035446 GCF_048455015.1 Haemaphysalis longicornis | reverse complement strand
CCCGCCTGTGGAAAGTGAGAGTTCTCTTTCGCAAAACCCGCCGTGGTGGCTCAGTGGCTAAGGCGTTGCGCTGCTGAGCACGAGGTCGTGGGTTCGGTTCCCGGCCGCGGCGGCCGCTTTTCTGATGGAGGCGAAAAGCAAAAAACCCCCGTGTGTACGAGATTTCGGTGCACGTTAAAGATCCCCAGGTGGTCAAAATTAATCCGGAGCCCTCCACTACGGCGCGCCTCATCGCCTGCGTTGCGTCGGCGCGTTAAATCCTACAATCAATCAATCAATCAATCAATCAATCTTTCGCAAAAGCCGGGAAGACCTATTCCTCTACGTTCTCGGTTTACCCAATGTTTTAGTGTCGACTTTTGGAGTCTTTAAGCGCGACGCGTTTGTTTAAGGAGCGCGTATAAACCGAGTTTCTTTTTTTATGTATAAACTGAATTTGTTCGTTTGCGCTTTGGGTCTTTGAAGGTGTAATGATCGATTGGACGCACTTTTGGCCTTCGTGCTTCTCTCTACTTTTTAGAAAGGGATGGCATATTTTGCGAGATCCTTGAATTTTTTTTTTTACTGTAAAATGTTCTGTTGGCGCAATTATATGCGTTGTTTTAGTAAATAGACGAGGTTGGGTATCTTTTAGTTTGGTTTAGTGGCGGGGTGCCGCGTATCAACATGCTAGAGCAGGTTGCTGGCGAACTAAGAGCTTTGTGGGGAAGTATACACAAAAAGATGGGGTATGCGTGGTCTGCGGAAAAGAAACAGAAACTATGCGGCACATCGTGTTACAATGCGAGGGTATCTATCCAAATCTATACATGAGGGAAATATTCGGCTTCCAGAAGCCCTGGGATTTAAGGGTAGCACAGAAGAAGTTAACTTCAAGGCTGTCGAGGCTACGAAAAGAAGATTAGTATGCTGGTGGACGAACAGCAGAGAGGCGAATATTGGCTAAGACAGCTACCACCTGTAGCAGAAAAATTAAGTAGTTTGTGCCTAACAAGTTTTTTTCTGCCTGCCTTAAGAGCAGCGTATGATTAAACACAGAGTATAAGACATAGTTATGTTAGTTTCTTTTTTTGGTAAGATGACACGTCATCACCCCGCTACAGAGGGGATACCACCACCAATTATCATCATCACCATTAACGTTCTGCATCGCCCCGCAAGTGACTGGCTTGTACCTATCACGAAACGGAACGTCGCGTAGGATCGAGGAATACCAGGGTACACGACGCACGAAGCCAGGTTGCGGGACCAGAGCGATTCTATATGCGGTGTAAAATGTGGGCACATGGGATCGAGTGTGTGTGAACCTGGCGGATACGAACCGTCTGGGCGCGAGTGAGACCCCCTTGTAGGTGGGGAATAAAGAGCGCAAAGATGGAACGGCATTTCACTCAAGGCTGTGTCTGGATTGCCGTCCGACGGTACAATAACCGGTCCACTAAAGCGACGGCCACCGGCTTCTTGCAAGAAAAATGTCCCGTCTGGCACTGCTCCGCTCTCCCTGGCGTAATTTAACGAGCCTAATATGATATAACTTAAAGGGACCCTGCAACGCTTTTTTTTTTCAACTGTTTTTTTTTTGAAATCCTACATGTTTGCAGAACGTAGTCACCCAGCACACCCAGTACTTAGATTAGGGAGTCACAAAGTACCTAAGCGAAAAATTACTGCTTTATGCTCATCAGATAACTTGTAAACTCGCTCAAAAGATTTTTTTCTCTTTCCTGGTCTTGACGTTGTTCGCCGGCTCGAATGACGTCACTAAGGCCATGTTGCGGCTGTTGGCCGGTTTTCCTTCAGTTGCAGCAATGAACACTTTTCGATAGCAACTTAAAAAAAAGCCACAAAAAAAATGGATGGCGTGTCTGGTGCGACGAGCAAATCACGCAGTGCGGCTCCGTGCTTGCGATAATTATAGCTTTCGCAGTGGTTCCAGACGTGAAGGAAAGAGTGAAAGCGTTTATCGAAAGTGTTGCAGGATCCCTTTAGCGAGAAGAAAACGATTATTTAACACACCTAACAAGAACTTAAGCCATGAAAAGTTTAATCAAAACTAATGATGCAAAAATAAATAAAGGATCGAGGCAAGAGCCGCACCCGAACCACCCTCCTTGGTACCACGAAGCTAAGAGGGGCCTCCCTCTACACAAAAACGGCAGACGATTTGGCCGGTGCTAGCCTAGTCTTTAAAGGGTCCATGAAGAGAAAATACAACTTTGTTTAACTTTAAAGAGTTAGACTTTAGTACCTCACTCAGCTTCATTCCGTCCGTGAAAGACGTTTTTTAACCGATGAAAACGCAAGAAATACTTAAGGATTTTCACATTTCGCGCCACAGTAACATGTTATCGGCGCGAGTGACGTCATATGGGCCAGCACTAAAAGCATAATTTTTAGTGGCTTAGGTGCACGTTAACATTCAAGTGATTCGATCAAAGGAAACTAGCGGCCCCACTACAATCGTCCAGTCATGTGTCCTCGCGATTGATTACTTCGACCGCCGTCATCGCCCAAACAAGATTCTGTGTCGTCATTGAACAGTTGCCCAAAACTGGCTAGCCAGTCGCCACAGCTCCACACGTTTTCTTTAATGTCTCCGTTATTTTTTGGAAGTTTGCGGTGAAATCATTATCATTTTTATCAGGACAAAGTAGCCTTTCTAATGAACCAAACTTGTATTTTGTCTTCATGGCTCCTTTAAAAATTAGAATGGCTTCCGACGGTACTAAGTGCCGTCTGACGCCACTCGAGACACTGCATTTACTCAAAGGCCAGCGAGCCCACAAGTCGCCTCATTACACGGCGATTATAATTGGAGACTAAAATGTTGCGCGAACGGATATATCGTAACATAGATCACGCAGAATTCTACCAGACCTATTATTGGTCACCTTTTTGGGGCGAACCACATTAAGGCCGAGGCTTGTCCGGCGTCTGGCGTCCGTGCTCACGGCACACCGTGTAAATCGAAACATCCGTGAACAAAAGGTTCACAAAAGGAGAACAACAAAATAAATGGTTAAGGTTGGAGAGAGAGCGAGAGAGCGAGAGAGAGAGAGAGAGAGAGAGAGAGAGAGAGAGAGAGAGAGAGAGAGAGAGAGAGAGAGAGAGAGAGAGAAGTGTTCTCCTGGAAAGTCGTGCTGGGCATGAGCGAGGAGCATTGGATTGGTCTGGATTGGATTGTATCGGATTAAATTGAATTGGATTGGATTGGATTGGATTGGAAATCGTTTTAACAGCACTAAGCACTCTCACGGGTGATTTGCGGTAAGGACGATCCCCAGTGCTTCGCCCACTCGTCATGATTCACTTCGTGGAGATGCGTGAATTTTTTTCAGCTCTTTTCCGGTTCATTTCTCACTTCTTTCTTCATCGATTCACAAAAGAAAATATGTAGTTTTTTTTTACTGAAACAGAAAACAAAACACAAAAATTCACAAACTTCTCAAAGATTTAACCCGTCTTCTTTATCCAACCGGAAACTCAAGACGAGAGTTTTATGTCATTATTTTATTTTGCGGCGGTCGCAGACAAGCCAGCTGTCACTTCCGCACCGCAATCCCGCCACGGCGTGGCGTAGTACGGGAAAGGTTTCCGTGTGCTGAGAAAATTGTCCGAAAATGAAAACAAACAAGACAGACTCCCTCGTTATAAATTTTCACTCAAATGATTTTGCGTGTCGTTAATAACTCCACAGCGCTGATTTTTTACCTAAAACTGTGTGTTCACAAGTTTGCTGCCGACAGCCGCTATTCCGTGCGTTTATTTCGCGCTTCATAACTCTTTCCTGGCCCAGTTAAAGTTATCCGGTTAGCTTCATAGCAAATCTCAACCAGATGTATTTTTTTTAAACCAGAAGAGCGCGTTGCTCAAATTAACTGCTCTTGTTTTTGCAAACAGGGAAGGATTAAAAATGCACGGGTTACTATGTTCAGTGAGTTATTCGAAAACGCCAGGGAGGCTTACTGCATTTCGGGCGCCCGTGTCACAGCCAGTAAAGCAATTACGACGACCGTATCGCGACAAACTATAATTACCACTTGGAAACACCTTAATGAACCGGCTTTATAAAAAAATTCACGCATCTCCACGAAGTGAATCATGACGAGTGCCATGGGCGAACCACTGGGGATCATTCTTACCGTAAATCACCGTGGCATTGCCCACTAGCGCATGCAAATGAGTGACAACGCGTAAAAAAAAAGTGTGTACAGTATATACAATTCCAATCCAATCCGATACAATTAAATTTAACCCAATCCAATTCATTTCAATCCAATCCAATCCAAATCCAATCCAATCCAATGCTCCTCGCGCACGCGCAGCACTGTGTACACGGACGCCAAGCCCCGGACAAAGCGAGATCCTAAGGTGCTTCGCCCCTAAAAAGCCTTCTCGGCAGACATGGCGGAAATGTTCCCTTGAGCCTGGGCCCAACAACAAAATGTCACGTCCATAAGCTATGATTGATTGATTGATTGATTGATTGATTGATTGATTGATTGATTGATTGATTGATTGATTGATTGATTGATTGATTGATTGATTGATTTAACGCGCCGACGCAACGCAGGTGATGAGGCGCGCCGTAGTAGAGGGCTACGGATTAATTTTGACCACCTGGGGATCTTTAATGTGCGCCGAAATCTTGTACACACGGGCGTTTTTGCTTTTCGCCTCCATCAGAAAAGCGGCCGCCGCGGCCGGGAATCGAACCCGTGACCTCGTGATTGATTGATTGATTGATTGATTGATTGATTGATTGATTGATTGATTGATTGATTGATTGATTGATTGATTGATTGATTGATTGATTGATTGATTGATTGATTGAAGGGTTTAACGCGCCGACGCAACACAGGCGATGAGGCGCGCCGTAGTGGAGGGCTACGGATTAATTTTGACCACCTGGGGATCTTTAACGTGCGCCGAAATCTTGTACACACGGGCGTTTTTGCTTTTCGCCTCCATCAGAAAAGCGGCCGCCGCGGCCGGGAATTGAACCCGCGACCTCGTGCTCAGCAGCGCAACGCCTTAGCCACTTAGCCACCGCGGCGGGTAGCTGTAACTGATCGCTGGTTCTGAATGCGGACAGTGAACAAACGCAGCAGGAAACTTTTTTGCATTCGTTTTTGAGTAATATATCTCGTTCGACCTTGAACACAGTTCCGTCGAATGCCGTGCTTTGCAGCAACGCGTCGGGGGCGTCCTCTTCCATTGAGGCGCGACAACATGAAGAAAAAAGTGAATATTACAAAGAAAGCTATTTCGCCTGGTCCCACCAAGAGCTTTTAATATCTAGAGTCCGCGCCATGCGCGAAAGACTGCGTGGACCCGGAAGCGCAATATGACGTCATGCGACCGCCTTCGTATATTAAATTATTCACCATCTATTCTTTTTCGGTTCGGCTGCAGGCGATTGTCTGTTGATCACGGACACATCCTTCTTCGTCAGTGATGTCATAATGCAAGAATACAGAAAGGCGGGCAGTCCGCACGCGATGCAACGATGTTTTTGTACGCCTAGTTTTGGGCAACGAGAACTATATTTATGCGTCTTTAAAACATCCCAGTCGAAAATGACGACAAGAAAAAATTCTGTAATTTGTCGTATTTTCGCGTGTCGTACTGTCGTCTTGTCGTATTCTTGTTGCGTCGAGATTGTGATGTTCTGTCGTGTGTCGTATTCCTGTCCTCATTTTGATGTTTCGTCGCGCCGAATTCCTGTCTTGTCGTGATCCTGATGTTGTGTCAGCAGTTGCACATGGTTTGAATGTTATTGCCCACAGCACGTTGATGTCGCAACCAAATGAGAATGGATCAAATCGGCCGTACGCTTCTGACGGCAGCTGTAATCGTGGCCAATAATTAATTCCCTTCAGCCAGCATGCGAAAACTGCGGCTCAGCCAATACGATTTTCAGAATCGTCGCGGGGAACTCGTGGCGTTGAACTTTCGCAGAACAAGCCCCATAAGATTATTTGCCTTAGTATTCAGTCTGGGGATATATAACGTTCCCTAAAACGGACAAAATACTGCGCCGGGCGAGCTTAGCGGTTGGAGGGAGCCCTGTATAACAAACGAACGAACTAACGAACATTTGGTTGATTGATTGATTGATTGATTGATTGATTGATTGATTGATTGATTGATTGATTGATTGATTGATTGATTGATTGATTGATTGATTGATTGATTGATTGATTGATTGATTGATTGATTGATTGATTGATTGATTGATTGATTGATTGATTGATTGATTGGCTGTTTATTGGAGGAGGTCATAAGACCCTGAAGTGGATGGGGGAGAATGGGAAAAGGGAAAAAATATCAAAATAAAAAGCCATCGAAAACACATTTGCACTTCTTGTCCCATTAGAAAGTCAGCTCTACACTCCATCCCGTGTGATGAACAGGACCATGTTCGTCAAATGCACGCTAATCCCTCCTTATTAGAGGCTGTTGTAGAATTCTCTCTCCAGAATGGTCTCTAAAAAGCCGTTTGATTCGTGATTGACTCAGCCCTGTATTGGTCAGCGAACTGACTTTCTAACGAACATTTATGAAAAACAAAGCTTCCTTGGGACCGAAGGCGTTCTGCCTAGAAACCAATGCATTTCGACCGAAAAGCTCTGATAAGATATCTGGACACACGGCGCGTTCAGCTTGAAAGCGGGCTTCCATCGTGTCAAAACTGGTACTTGAAAATGGCGAAAAAGGAGCGGTTCTAGATAAGACAACACACGCATCGGTCACGAAGAGCGAGTACAATAGTATACTTTTATCTCATAAACCACTTATCGGCATACAATTACATAGTTCATAGACGCGTTAGCTTAGTGTGCGAAAAATCGCCGCATGGGTTCCTTCTTCGATCGTTTGCTATTTGGGTCGTTGAAGGTTTGGCGGTTGATTGGACTCAATTTGAGCAGAGGCTGGACGCACCTTTAGCAATGCTTTGACGCACTTTTGATGCGAGAAAGCTCTCGCGCTTCTGTCAACTTTCTTTGGGAAAGGATGGTAAAGTTCTTAGCCGGGATGACTCGACGCCGCAAACAGAGACAAACGTTTTGTTGACAAAGGGAGGATGGGAAGAAAGAAGACATCAGTATGGGGCTGGTACATGGGGTAATCATGGACAAAGCTCCATAATGCGTTTGGAGTCTCCCTGGTGGGGGCTCTTAAGCCGGACCCAGTCCTGGTAGCTAAGGACACGTGCAGACCGGTGCGTCAAACGAAGCCCTGTCTACAAAGCACAAATTTTCAAGAACAAGCAATGGAGAAGAGGCGTTGGGTAGCTCTGGCGGCTATCTGACGCAGGAGGTCATGGTACACTGAGCTGCCAAAGTCACTGCTGGCCTGGTCCCGCCACCACCAGTTCTCAGTAACCGTGACTCCCATCGGTTCTCTCTCTCTCTCTCTCTCTCTCTCTCTCTCTCTCTCTCTCTCTCTCTCTCTCTCTCTATATATATATATATATATATATATATATATATATATATATATATATATATATATATATATATATATATATATATATATATATATATATATATATATACATATATATCGCTCTACAAAAATCCCTGCCATTTTTATTCCATTCAGCCTTCAGAAGGGGATGAAATTATCTGGAAGAACATAATCTTCTTTCCTGAACCCTCTGTCTCTAAAAGTCATTGCCATTTTTATGCCATTCAGCCATCGGAATGGGATGAAATTATCTGGAAGGATATTACCTTCTTATTTGAACCCTATCTCTCTAAAAATCACTGCCATTTTTATGCCATTCAGAATTCGGAACGGGATGAACACCCGCCGCGGTGGCTCAGTGGCTAAGGCGTTGCGCTGCTGAGCATGAGGTCGCGGGTTCGATTCCCGGCCGCGGCTGCCGCTTCTCTGATGGAGGCGAAAAGCAAAAACGCCCGTGTGTACGAGATTTCGGAGCACGTTAAAGATCCCCAGGTGGTCAAAATTAATCCGGAGCCCTCTACTACGGCGCGCCTCATCGCCTGCGTTGCGTCGGCGCGTTAAACCCCACAATCAATCAATCGGAACGGGATGAAATTATCTGCAAGGACATAATCTTCTTATCTGAACCCTCTCTCTCTCTCTCTAAAAATCACTGCCATTTTTATGCCATTCAGCCTTGAGAACGGGATGAAATTATCTGGAAGGACATTATCTTCCCGCCCGCCGGCCGACACTGGAGTGGCCGTGCTCTTCCGGTATCGAGTCCTGCCACACGTTGAAGCCTGCTAGCGCCAGGATAGCCCAGCAGAGTCCGCTGCGTTTGAAGCCCGTGTCGTCTGTCTCGCCAACAGGCTGTACACACGCACGCACGCACGCACGCACGCACGCGACTGCGACGTGACGCGATACACGCACTCCCTCCGCTTCCCGTCTGCGCTTCTTTTCAAACCCATACCATGTTCAAACCGGCGTGCGCCGTTGCTGCGGCGTGGTGCCGCACGCGATGGCGTAACCCGACCGTGTGAACGGCTTCAGCCGCAGTCGCGGCCATTTAATACCGCCGGCAGATGCAAAAGGAAAGGCTGCACGCCGCGACAGCATTGGTGGTGCTCTTATTGGAGTGGAAAGAGAAAACAAAGAATGCATTCATAGCAGCGGCAGGTAAAGCGGTTAGTCGTAGGTTAGAATCTGTAAGGGGAAGAAGGTATGGTTGCTTTGGTAGCGCCGCCGTTATCACGTGGTCGGGTGGCGGCCTCCCATCTACAGCCCTGGGTATAGTTGGTATAGTGTACTGGAAGGTAAGGTGTGTTGTGTGGGGGAAAACAGTATTAACTCTATGGGAAAAACCAATGGAGAGCGCGGGTCCCTTTTGCGATGAAAAATTTGCGTGGAGCGCAGGCGTTCCCCGGAGAACTCCTGTTGTAGCCAGCGCCACCTATAAGTTTTTAAATAAAACTAAACAGTTGTTTGAGGGGTTTTATTAAACTTTATATCATGAAATACAGGAATAAGACTAATAAGGGCAATACATAAGAATTATTTTGCAAACAAAACTTCTGAAACCAACTGGTAAGCAGCGGCCGCCAGGGGCGCTGCTTACAACAGCCGTTCCTCAGCAGAATTTTTCATCGCAGAAGGGACCCCCCCTAACCGGTCCCGAACAACACACTTTCTCTTCTAGTACATTGAGAGGCTCAAGCGGGAGACAGCTCAAATCTCCCGAACGAACGGTTCAAGTTTTTTCTGGGTTGATGGACCGGCATGTTCTTTTGTGTTTGAATTAGGCGCAGTGATGGTGATGGCTCAGCATTTTTTTCCTTATGCCAACTCTCCTTAGGAAGTAGTTGTTTTCTGTTAGTATAAGTATGTACGTCGTAACAATCTGTCGGTCATCACAGAAATGCCTGTTTAGAGGACTTATACCAGAAGAGAGCGGAGTGGGTCAGCGAACAAACTCGTGTTAAGGACATATTCGTAGAAGTGAAGAGGAAGAAATAGGTGTAGGCAGGGCCATAGAGTTTCTCGCTTATATTGAGAAACTCTATGGGCAGGGCATGTAATCCGAAGGCAAGATAACTGTTGGTCATTAAGGGTAACAGAGTGGATTCTTAGAGAAGGCAAGCGTGGAAGAAGGCGGCAGAAAATTAGGTGGGCAGATGAGATCAAGAAGTTTGCGGGGATAAATTAGTCGCAGTTAGCCTTGCTTGGTAACTGCGCAAATAAAACAGGACACAAAAGGAAGAAGGAACGGACACAGCGTCCTTCTTCCTTTTGTGTCCTGTTTTATTTGCGCAGTTACCAAGCAAGACAATGTACCAACTCGCCCAGTCGTCTGTTTTGGCTGCGCAGTTAGCCCATGACCAGGATGATTGGAGATCTATGGAAAAGGCCCGTGCCCTGCAGTCATGCCTGCAGTGGGCGTAGACAGGCTAATGATGATGATGATGACCAGGAGGTCCACGCCCATTTAGATTAACGTAGAGCAACAGAGAGAGAGAGAGAGAGAGGAGGAACTTTATTGAATCCCAAACTGGTAATAAAGTGGTTGAGAAGGAGTCACCTGGCCGTCACCTAGCCGTCATGAGCCCGTGGGCCCTAGCGGCATCTTCCGCCAGTTGGACGAGTAGTTGCTGTGAGTCGGGATGAGGGCTGAGCGAGGCGGCCTCCCGTTGCTCTGAAGTCCTGATGGTCATTGATCTATTACGTGAGTGAGGTTTCTGTGGGCATGCCCATGTGTCGTGTTGTAAGGTGGCTTTGTCTGCACACCACTTGCATCTGTCGTAATAAGTGTCGGGGAAATATCGGTTGTACAGGACGGGGTTGTGGAAGGTGTCTGACTGCACTCGCCTCCACGCAACACACTGCCATCTCTTGAGGGAAGAGTGGGGTGCAGGGTACTTGTTGAGCAAGCCCGCATCCGTTATGCGCGGGCAGGCCGGCGTAGTCTGGTGGTGCTTGGTAAAATAAATCAACTTTGGGTTGCTGCCATGTTTTTAAAACACGTCCAACTGTGGGCACTCGCTTTGTGAAGACGTGTTTCTGTTTCGTGGCATACGTTTACGATTAAAGTCCTTCACGTGTCACTTCACTTTCTCCATCACACTCTGCGAAGACTGCCTTTGTCGGTGCGGCTTCCACCGCCACCGGAGACGATCGAATGGCCGTCAAACGAGAGATATGATCGGACCACCCTGGCTGGCGTCAGAACCCTTCCGCATCCACACGAGAAGCGGTGGTTTTCTCCGCACTGGCGGTACGTGCGGACGGCATTTCCCTCTGACGACAGCGAAAACAGATCCACAGGAGGAATACGACGCTCAGTGTTGCTTGAGATGGCGCTTGTTGCGTGCGCGCATACGCGGCACCTTTGACGTTGGAGAACGAGGCAGCATGCGCGAGGGATTTCCTTGCAATGCACACGTCCCTCACGGACTGTTGCTACGCGGTCGGGCAGTGCCGTTCACGAGAATTCCCTCCCCTTTCTTTTTTTTAAAGTTGAGTGTTATGTACGGTTGGCTTCGTCATAAAAAATTGGCCGCGTATCTGCTCTTTTCGTTGCAAATGTCGACAAAAGACGATAGCCTTTGTCGACATTTGCCAAGTAAATGCCTCCCTTTGGTTTCCCGCTGACCTCTCATGCTGTTCCTCTCCCGTCGCGCTCATTCCAAGGTAAACACACTAAAGGTTTGCTGAAGTCCGTTTAAATTTACCGCGTTCCACTGCTCCTGGCCTCGATGCCAGCGCTGCCGTACGGCAGAGACGCGCGTGACCCGAGGCACCCTACTACAACCCACGCTGCGTTCCTCGAGCGTTCCCAACGGAACGTGGGCCCTTTCGTTATGCTTTCGTTGCTGTTGCCGTTTGATTGATTAATTGCCGCCAGGAGCGCGCGTAACAGCAGGCGACGGTTTTCTGCAGTTAATGAGTATTTCATTTGCTTTCGCGAAAACCAAGCATTAATGATTTTTTTAATAAAGGGACAACGCAAATATCACTCATGCATTGATTTTCTGCCTCACATTTGCGTAATGTTTTGTTCTTAGTCAAGAATGTTGACAAGTATGAACATTGTTTCTTATTTATTTTATTTATTTTATTTACTTTAAGGATTTATTTATTTATTTATCATTTGTTTATTCGTTTAAAAGGTTTTATTAGCCAAGTTCGGCATTCTGTGAGTGAGGGCTTGCGAAAAATAGGAAGTAAGGAGTAACTTGTAAACAATTATTCTAAATTTAAAAAAAAAAGTGCACATTAACGAAGGTACATGCAAATAAGCTACATAATAGAGTACAGCGATAGCAAATCAACACAAGGAAACAATAGAACTTCTCGAATACTAAAGTCTAAGCAACTATTAAGGTATAACAGAAGGCTTGAAAAAAAAAACTCGAAAAACACAATCCAGTACTATGAGGACGGATTGCACCTTGGCAAACTTGGAGAACTAAACCACCTCGGCATCACATTCTGCGTTTTACCAATCTCACTCATCTTGGACAGAAGAGCTATGTTCTTGCGTTATTTGACCTCATCAGCAGTCTTGTCTGGATTGCTGCTATTGGTGTATAAGGCGTTCGCTCTGAAGTGTGTTTTAGATGCGAAGCATCTCATGCTCGGGGTTGTGCCCCTCCCTCCCTCGTTGACGTTGTCCGCCGTCCCCACTCTACTGCGCATGCGCGTCTCTCAGCCCCGTCAGCGTTTGGGCTGATGTCAGCGCAGTCCACTATAAAAAGAAATAGTTAGGCGGCGCCCGGTTTCGATCCCACGACTCTCTGGCCGCAACGGTAGGTACGTGGCGCTCTTCCCATTGCGCTACAAACCGAGACGGGAGCATGTGCTACGAACGCGCCTTATGTCATTCACTCATTCAAACTACGCCAAGAAGCTACTGATACAACGGAGGCACGCGAAGCTGAACGTCAACGGAAACGACGAACTGAAAACTAATGGGAACTTCAGTCGACGCCATGGCTGCTTCGCATACTACTCAGGGTTCCCCTACGGGAAGATGGTGTAATTTTTTTTTCCCAGCTGGGTTTGGTTTGCGCCATTGTACGCAATGCCGTGGAACGTTCTTGTGTGTCTTCTTGCCGGTGTCTGCAGTCTCGCCGGCCATATTGTTCTTTTTGAGGCCGGAGTGTCCGTTCGTCTCTGCCGGTGTCAGGCCTCAACCGGCTGTACCGTCTGACTGCGAAGGATTCTCTTTCGCTCTTCATTCGCGCGCATTCGTCTGGCTCGATCGCCAATATTCTCGCGGGCAACCTCGTGCTTCTTGAAAGGCCGGCGATGAATTATAGAAGTACTGGGCAAGAAAACACCCTGGCCGATTCTCGCCTGTGTCCGCCATTCCGTTCGACATTTCTTTGACGTCTGTTCGCATACCCATGCATGCATACATACATACATGTATTCGCATACATACATGTATACGCATTCATGCATAGAGAAGCTGTCCGAAGACGAGTGGGTTCTCGGTTAAAACGTGATAAAATGTCCAATCTGATCATTTTAGTGAATCAGTTATGATCACTCAATACTTTCAACCCACAAATCAGCTAAGCATTCCAATCAATAGCAAGTTCAACTGAAACTGACACCTATTCACGCCTTTTACTCTTCACGTTTGCTATGCACTCAGTATTTACTATTAACGCCCAATCGTTGGATACAATGGCCGTCGAATTGTGGAATCGTTAAATTTTTACGCATCTAGAGAACCAAACTGTTATATGCGCTCGCCTGCCCCTTCTTTACGTTGTTAGAAATATGTCTTCACTGACAGGCAATCGTCTTGCCTCAGTCCCGTGCGTACCGCGCATGCCTGACCTACAAGCCAGGCGTGGCATTGTTTGGCCGACTTCCCGCTCCATATCTATTCCATCAATTCATCCGCCATCTTCTTGAGCCGAACGTTAGAAGCCTGACTGAACAACGAGCCACATTCGAGGGGTCACGTGGCTTTACCGTGAAAAATGCCACTCCGTAGCACGCATAAAACCTGGTCAAGTGTATTCCGAACCCTTTCACAGCTCCAACTGCAAAGGCCGTTGTTCTAATCATCATATAGACAACCGGCTTCCGGTCCGAGTTCGGAACCAGCAATTTTCAAGGGAAAAAATTGGTCGCGCATCTCCTCCTTTCGTTGCAAATGTCGACGCAAGACGATAGTCGACTGGCGCCCCTTGCAAGTAAATTCATCCTTTATCTTTTTCGCTCAGATCTCATGCTGTTCCTCTCCCATCTCGTTCCTCCCAAGATAACACGCTAGAGGTTTGCTAGTGTCAATTTAAATTTACCGCGTTCCACTGCTCCAAGTCGGGTGCCTCCAAGGTGCCTCGATGCTAGCGCGGAACGTCTGTTGGAACCTTTCGTTGCTGTTGCCGTTTGATTTTTTCGAATTCCGCCAGGTAGCGCGAGCAACAGCAGGCGACCGCTTTCTGCAGTTGATGTAGTATTTTATTTGCTATCGCAAAAAGCAAGCACCGGTAACATTTTCAATAAAGGAACACTGCAAGTATTACTCATGTATTGATTTTCTACCTTATATTTGCGTGATGTCCTGTTCTTGTTCACCAATGTTGACAAGTATGAACATCAAAACCGGACCTAGACGTTCAGATTTGGCTGTGAGTATATAAGACTATTGCGCATTACGTCCTCAGTTTGGCCGGCTGGCTGAATCGAGTGACAGACAGACAGGCAGACCGAAATTTTCCCGTTCAAGTAGTCCGAGAAAGACTGTCGTCTTCAAAACGGAAACAAAATGACCGAGGCAGTTTGCTTTCCAGTACTCTCGTAAGCGGAGTAAACATGTTGACCTTCTTTGGAACGGCCTGAATCTACTGGTGGTTTCAGAAAAAAGCCGCCTGGTGTGGTTTTCGTATCAAAACGTGTCGGGCAGTAAACTATCGAAAAGAAACGGCAGTTCAGTGGAACTTGTTGTTTAGCACGTCGTACAAGAATTCGAAGCCCCTTTCGGCCCTTCCGCTGTTCCGCTTTTATCCCTTAAGCCTTTCGCATCCAGGCAATCACGTCTATCCCGCTCTGCCGACCACAAGGTCATCGATTTGATCCTAGCTCGAAGCGGCCACATATGCATATAAATGCGGAACGCCCGGAACTTCCTTAGCAACGCCTCGGAGGATCTGGAAGTTTAGAAGATTATCACTGTGGTAAATTGCGCGGAGGTGGATATTTCCGCCGCTGTAGTAGAAAAGGAAGTAAAAGCTGCAATAAAAAACAAAACTTTACCGTCGCTTCCGGAAGAATGTTGGGAGAAGCGCGAAAGCTAAAAGTGCGTCAAAATTTCGCTGAAAATGTGCCCAATCGATCGTCGAACCATGCACCAGCCGCGGTGGCTCAGTGGCTATAAGGCGTTGTGCTGCTGATCACGGGGACGCGGGTTCGATCCCCTCCACCTTTTCTGATGGAGGCGAAAAGCTAAAACGCCCGGGTGTACGAGATTTCGGTGCACGCTAAAGATCCCCAGGTGGTCAAAATTAATCCGGAGCTTAATCCGATTAATCCAAAATTAATCGCCTGCGTTGCGTCGGCGCGTTAAAGGAGCCATGAAGACAAAATACAAGTTGAGTTTATTAGAAAGACTGCTTAGTCCCGATAACAATGATACCAATATCATCGCAATATTCGAACAAATAACGGAGATATAAAAGAAAACGTGTGAAGCAGTCGCGACCCCCTAGCCAATTTCCCGCAACTTTTCTATGACGTCACAGAACCTTCTTTATGCGATTGGCGGCCGCCTAACTGACCTGTCGCGACGACACATGACCGGACGTCTGTAATGGGGCCTCTAGTTCCATTTGACCGCATCACTTGAATGCTTACGTACAGTTAACGCACTGAAAATTATGTTTTATTGTTGGCCCGTATGACGTCATTCTTGCTCATAACACGTCACTGTGGCGCAAAATTTGAAAGTTTTTAAATACTTCTTCCTTTTTTTCGTTAAAAAAACATCTTTTGTGGCTGTAATGGAGCTGAGTGAGATACTGAATCCTAGTTCTTTCAAATTAAACGAAGTTGTATTTTGTCTTCATGGCTCCTTTAAAGGAGCCATAAAGAGAAAATACAACTTCGTTTAATTTGAAAGAACTAGGATTCAGTATCTCACTCAGCTCCATGACAGCCACAAAAGATGTTTTTTTGTTTTTTAACGAGAAAAAAAGCAAGAAGTATATAAAAACTTCCAAATTTTGCGCCACAATTACGTGTTATGAGCCAGAATGACGTCATACGGGACAACAATAAAACATAATTTTCAGTGCGTTAACTGCACGTTAGCAGTCAAGTGATGCGGTCAAATGCAACTAGAGGCCCCATTACAGACGTCCAGTGCATGTGTCGTCGCGACAGGTCAGTTAGGCGGCCGCCAATCGCACAAACAAGGTTTCGTGACGTCATAGAAAAGTTGCGGGAAATTGGCTAGGGGGTCGCGACTGCTTCACACGTTTTCTTTAACATCTCCGTTATTTGTTCGAAGATTGCGATGATATTGGTATCATTGTTATCGGGACTAAGCAGTCTTTCTAGTAAACCCAACTTGTATTTTGTCTTCATGGCTCCTTTAAACCCTGCAATCAATGAATCCATCAATCAATCAATCAATCAATCAATCACGATCGTCAAACCTTCTAAGGTCCAAACTGCAAACGGAGAACGAACTTATGCGGCAATTTTTCGCGCACTAAGCAAACGCATCTAGGAACGATCTAAATGTATACCAACACGTGGTTTAGGAGATAAAGCTAAAACTACTTCTTCATTATCGATGTGTGATTGTCTTATCTGGAACCGTTCCTTCGTGATTTCCAAGCAACCATTTTGACGCAGGGGAGGCCCGATTTCACGCATGCACAGTGTGTCCAGAGATCTTATCAGAGCTTTTCTGTCTACCAACCGGTCTATGGGGAAATGCATTAGTTTTTTACAGGACGCCGCCGGTCTCACTAAGAAAGCCTTCGCTTTAATTCGGCGAGTCAGTTCGTTGAGTATTAGCACTACTTCTACGTCTCCGATAGCAAGCGTATACTAGTAATGTTGGGGCTGGAGCTACTACATCATATTGCTAATGCACTACACAATAAAGCAGCCAATGCTTTTATTTCTGCTTCCGCGATAAGCATTGCTACTAGTCGGAAACTGCGAGTGAATTAAGTATAAGCCACGGTCGTTACAAGTTGAAATCGCACTCTGTGTGGTATAGAACCGTAATGAGTATTAAGAGAATATTTTTAGCAGTGATACCTTAAAACCTAACCTATGTAAATCAACCGCCGAATGCTCCTTTTTAACGCTGCACTTCAATCGCCTTCAGCGTTTTCTATAATCGGTCACAACTACATATCGGTCCCAATTATATGAGGCCACTCACAATCGGTCGCATTTATGTATGGCCACTTATGTTCATTACACTACTCAAGTAACGTTGTAGAAAAACCTGGAAAGCTAGAAGAATTTGATTCCTCCCAGGATAAACACGGTGGAGGGTTGCTCAAGTCAATTCAATTTTCCCGCGATCCAGTGGTCACGCTCCATTGAGTGGAACTTTTCGTTACCGCTGGACTTCTTGGTACGCCGCCACGAGGTCTAAGCTCGCCCGCGAGCGCTTTTCAACTTGTTGGGTCAAAACATTCTTTTAAACGCTTATTTCGTTATTTGCTATCGCAAAAACCAGGCAGCCAAGCATTTTTAATTAAAATGACACTGGGAATACCAGTTGTGCGTCGACGTTTTGCCTCAAATAAGCCTAATTTTTTGCTGAACAGTGTTGGCAAGTATGAAATGTGTTTCCAGATTTATAGTGGTTTGACTAAGGCTTGCCTATGTAAACGCCTCGTTCTAGAATTATTTTGTTTTGGCCGGATAGCTGGATCGGAAGGACAGACAGACAGACAGACAGACAGACAGACAGACAGACCAAAATTTTCGGGTTCAAGTAGCCCGAGAAAGACTGCAGTGTTTATAAAAAGCGTTTACAAGACACTACTAGGAGGGTACGCTTGTGCGTGGGACACGTTATGCTGGGTATACCCTGCATGCTATGTCGACATTCGGTTGACACTCTCTATTCCCCGTGGTCGCAGTGAGCCCAGTGCAGAGGCCGTTCGTCGTGTACCGGCCCGCACCGCTGCGGAGAGACGGCAGTGCCCAGGGCGGCGCCGACGAGGACGGATCCTCGTCGTCTTCCGCGGAGGCGATCACAACGACATCGCCGGCGCCACCAGCCGACGTCACCTACAACAGGCACCACTCTTCGTCGCACGTGTGAGTCCACCACCTCGATCTGAAGAACTATTTTGCTCCTGAGATTTGCTGAATTAGGTCGGCCCAGTCGAAAATGACAAGAAAAATTTCTGTAGTTGGTATATTTTCGTATTCTGGCGTGCCGTACTGTCGTCTTGTCGCATTCTTGTTGTGTCGGGATTCTGATGTTCTGTCGTGTGTCGTATTCCTGTCCTAAGTTTGATGTTCTGTCGTGCCGAATTTCACTCTTGTCGTGATCCTGATGTTCTATCAGTCGTTGCACATGGTTTCAATGTTATTTCCCATTGTGAAGAGTAGCGTAAATGGCAGTTCTGTTGTGACTACATGAATATTTCTCGCTGAGTAAATTGTCTTTGTCGTTATGACAAAAATGTGTGTCGTAACAACAGATGGCTTTGTCGTAACAACAGAACTTCTGTAGTCATAACAAAGTTTTTTGTCGTACAAAAGGAATTTATGTTAGGTTTTTGCGGCATTCCTGTTGTGATTTTAGACTGCGGGGTGCTTCCCTAGTGACACGTTCCGTATGTGCGCAGTTATCGGGATACGGAATTAATACGGAATATGACAAGCTAAGGCGTTACTAAAGCAGATGTATTTTCGAAAAACAGGGCAACCAAATGTTTCACATTTGTCCCAGTTTTCATGTTCCTGCCTCCCGAGACACACAAAATCAAGCGTACGTTATGCGTAACCTCCATATGTACGGAATTCATATGGGCCATGATTTCTCGTTTCTGGAAGCAGCACAGAGAGAAAAACGGTGTCATTTTTTCTAGCTTTATACACTATTTTATTATCATATGGTGTTCAAAACTATCCCTCTTTTACAACGCCGTTGTGTGAGCATATGTAATTCCGTATATATATATATATATATATATATATATATATATATATATATATATATATATATATATATATATATATATATATATATATATATATATATATATATATATATATATATATATATATATATATATATATATATATATATATATATATATATATATATATATAGCGAATCAGAAAATGAGAAATGAGGGGCTCCGTGAAATAAGACAGAAAATAAGGGTTGGCAGTCAAGAAAGCCTCGGAAAGCAAAGGGGAGGTTGTGGTGGGTCATAGAAAGAGATGAAGAATTTCTTGAGTCGAAAAGAAAGTGGTGAAAAAATGCCCGCCAGGTGGGATCCGAACCCACGACCCCTAGAATACCGGTCCAGAGTAACACTTTCTTTTCGACTCAAAAAATTCTTCATCTCTTTCTATGACCCACCACAACCTCCCCTTTGCTTACCGAGGTTTTCTTGACTGCCAACCCTTATTTTCTGTCTATATATATATATATATATATATATATATAAAAGTTTCAGGAGGCTCGTGACGTCAACCAATGTAGCTTCGCCATCAGGGCTGCATAGTTTCGGATTCGTCTCCCTCTGTAGTTGGAGACCTGACGCCACTTCCACATCTTGGCAATGCAGGCAGTCTTCGTGCGGTGGCGGCGGCATCGTCGAGGAGTGTTGCCGCAGACCGTGCAGCTTCGCAACGCTGGCTAGCTACTGCGCTCGGCCGTCGGACGGCTCCAGCCTGGACGCATTCAACGTGATCGCCTCCTCCGGCGGTTCAGCCTCTTCTTCTTTGACACTGTCGTCGTCTTCCTCGTCGGAGGGAGGGCAGAGTGGCATGCAGGGTGACCAGGCATCTTCGTCACACGCTCAAGGCCAGCCCGAGCCTCGCACTACAAGGCCTCCCCGGATCGCACCTTCCGCACGCCTTCAGACAGCGCATGAGGTCAACCGGGAGCACAACGAGGTGCGTGTGACACGTATGGTATAACTGGAACTAGCGGCCTCCGAAATTTGTTAATTCTGCTGCTAACTTGGGGATTCGACTAAGCAATTGTGATCTCCGAGGATACGGTGCGAATGTATCTGGAAAAACCGTGACCTGTAAAAAAGACGGCCGTTTTTGGAGAAACATTTCCACGCTTTAGGTGAGGTATGATGGATAACGTACTACGGCGCACTAGTATTCGTGCACTATGCGTGAAACAAAAATGCATCGATTAGTCATTCCCTGAGCAAAGTGCTATTTCATTTATATTGAAGGGAACAACTGCAGCAATCGTTACGCTTCCGTCGGCGCAAGAAAACAAAAAAAACTGTTATCAGCACGAAAGCGTGTCGTTGTAATGTACGGCCCACTCACTTTATGCACCACGTGGCGTAAACGACGAATGAATGTTTCTTGCCTCAATACGGCTGGTGCGGCTTCACTACCGGGCTTAATACATCTCGCCCAGCTACAAGTTCCCGGAAACGCATCTTTCCTGCCTTGCATCAGAGTTGAGTTGTGTAGCTGCACTTAGCGCAATTTTTTTATGAGCGTTTATTTTGCCACAGGGCATGTATATGGGGGTGTGAGTTGATGGCGAAAAATGATTAGATGAACATGAAAATGTAGCGCTTTGCGGATGAAGTGTGGGAGGGAACGATGATGAAGCCCAAGTATCCATGCGTTGTATGCGGAGGCGTTGTGTAGTATCTCTATGCGTTATCTACGCGGAGGCCCTTTGCCGCAATTGCTTATTGTCCAGCAATTTTCAGGTAGCACGCAGTTCTGTCTAAATGATGCTGTACAAAATATTGGAAGCAGCATTTCGTATTTTATGCTGTCATGTTACCCACTAAAATATAAAAATGTAAAACCTATCCTGAGTATAACGGAGAAGCGCTTAAATAGCATCATTAAAGAGAGGCTGAGGTTCATGTTCACAATTAAGAGTGCGGTCACCTCATTAATGTCACTGGAACGGCCCTGTCACTTGACTTTGACTGCCTTAAATTTAAGATAATAGGTGTTTACACCCAGTGTTTGTTTCTATTTGCTGTTGATTGCCAATTTCGTGACCTAAACATATCTGTTTTTATAGCTTTCAAGCGCGTGTCTGCGCATGCAGTGTTTCTATTAGCGCGCGTAAGCATAATATTGAGATAATAACGCACCTATAGATGGCGTAACCTACCCTATCAGTGAGGTATAACAATTTTGCTTGTGTTTGGGCTCATATCTCCCAAGCTGAAGCGATCTTATCGCACCCTTAGTGCATACGTTTCATCATAAGGACGACTGGGATGTTTGAAATGAAGGTCAGGTGTCACAAATGGAGCAGGCATGGCAGTATCATGGGCCTGACATCGTTTTGTGAAGGTGTCATAAAAATTAAAGCCGTTACACTCAACGCGAAAGCTGTCGGAAGTGCAGAGCTGTGATTCGCCATAATGGGCTGTAGCACCGTCATCCGCTCATTGCTGCCACTCAATGCAATTCAAATTTCCCGCCTCCGCAGTGCTCGCGCGCCCCATGCCTGAAACAGCACCAGCTGAAGTTCTGTTCCTTTTGTGCTTGCTTTTCCTCCCGCATGTTGCGGCGCTGCACTGCCACTTTTTTTGGCTTGCTATCGTAAAACACAACCCAACGAGCGTTCCTAACTAAAGGAACGCGGGCACTTGTGGTTAATTAGGTATATTTTGCGTCAAATGTACCTGCAGTTTTACAATACACTACCTGCAGTCAAATGTACCTGCAAACAACGACAAGGCGAGCCCCTAAAGTGCTCTGCACTTAAAAAACTCTGAGGTCACCTAAACATTTATAAGTTCTGAATGCAAAAGCAGCAGTGTCCCATTGAACGCCGCTGAATGTCCACTTGGACGCCGCATAGTGCCCTGGCTTGCTGGCGACTGCTGCGCCGCCGGGCGCGGAGAGTAGCACCCAGGGCAGTATGCTCTTCGGTTTTCCACGGGACTATGCAGGTGCCCAGATATTGCCTAGCAGCACGTGCTCCTTTTCCTTGTGTTTTGCTTCTGAAGCACATTTATAGCATTTAAGTGCTTCTTTGCTGTTACAGGCAACATGGGCTTTTCTAAAACGCCTTGTGAACCAGAACCCTGAAGGCTTCACTGTACAGGAACATGCTATAGCTGGCTTCAGAAATGCGTTTTGGGCTGTAAACTTTTTAACTTGGAACACCCTTATGCTACTGATCCATAATTTCATGATGAAGCTCGAAATCACACGTGAGTGAGTGAAACATTTCATTAAGGCAAGAGGCCACAAGGCTGTGGAGCGGACGTAAGGATGAGGAGGAAGGGAAAGGTCACAATTCTCACGATAGTCGCAGTTCCAATCTTGGGGTCCTATATACAACGTTCGCAGAATTTAGTCAGCGTCAGTGATATGCACAGTTCACAATGTAGACACTTAGGGTGGAGATATAGTCAGTATGGGAAAGTTAGTCAGATCCCGCGTGCACAGCCCTAAATGATGATTGACCAGGTAGAGCCTTTCCTCCACTACCTCTCTCCCTGTCCTCCTCCCACGTGACGTCATCCGCAAGTAACGCTATTCCTCCTCCAGTTCCCTTAATTCCTTCCGCCGGTACCGACTTTCCATGTACACCCCAATGTGCAATTCTCTATAGATTTTTTTTAGCAAAAGCTTTCTCAGCGGGGCCGAGCATCCTGTAAAAAGAAGCTCTGACCGAAAAGCTCTGATAACATCTCTGGACGCACGGCGCGTGCGTCAAACCGGGCTTCCATTGTGTGCACATGGTTCCTTGAAAATCACCATAAAGGAACGGTTTCAGATAAGATACAGGCATCGATCATGAAGAAGGAGTACAACAGTATGCCTTTATCTCATAAACCACGTATCGGTGCACATTTAGATCGTTTTTGAGATGCGTTCACTTAGTCGCGAAAAATCCTCGCATGGGTTCTTTCTTCGTTTGCAATTCGGGTCTTTGGAGGTTTCACGATCGAGTGGACGCACTTTCAACGAAGGTTGGACACCCTTTTAGCGAAAGTTTTGATCCACTTTTGACGCATTTTTGCTGTGAGAAAGCTTTCGGGCTTCTCTTAACTTTCTTCAGGAAGGGACGGCAAAGTTTTTCTAAATAGCTGTCAAATTTTCTCTCTCCAGGTTGACGGAGCCCGACGTCCCGGCGCGCCGTCCCGCCTCACGACGGGCCGCATGCTCCCGGGCACGGCGTTCCTGACGTCTCCCGAAGACGACACGCCCTTCTCGACGCGGCCGCGCATCGGCACGTTCAGTCGGCACCGGCCCTACTGGTACGTCGTGCAGGCCGCCTTCAACGGGGACGCCGAGGAAGAAGGCCTGGACGCCTAGAGACGCCTCGTCCGAACCAGGGGCGGCCAGCCGGGAAGCGGCCGCTGCTGCCAAATGTCCCTCCGGAACACCTACCTCCCCGCAAGGCACCAGTGCCGCCGTTCCGTGTCATAGCCCGAGGGGCCGGCCTCCTTCGAAGACCCGTCGCCAGAACGTTCTCGGCGGCGCACAAGAGCGCACCTCCTTCGGCAGACTGAGCTGCCCAGATAGCCTGCGCTTCAAGTGTGCACCTCCTTTGGCGGGCTCAGTTGCCCAGATAGCCCGTCCTTTTTATTTTCTGTGCTCTTACTGCAGGAATGTCGTGGCGAAAACCTGTTGATGTGTTAAGAACACCGAAAAAGTTGAAAACTTACGGAAGTCCACCAGCTAGCCCGGGACGCAGGAAACGATGAGGTCCTACCTCACGGGCATGAGAAGCTATATAGGCTTACGATTTATGTCCAAGTGCACATACATTGGCAGGTTCAGTTGTCCAGGCAGGCCATCCTTTCTTTTTTTTCAGCGTTCCTACTGCAGGGGTGTTCTCTCAGTACTATTTGTTGATTTGTTTTTAACATTGAACATGCTGGAAACATCCAGCTAGCTGCACCAGCAGGCCTCGAAGGCAGGGGTAAAAAATCCTACTCCACGGGCGTCAGGAGCTAGGTTTACGACCGATGCCCAAGTACACCTGCTTTGTCAGGCTCAGTTGCCAAGATATAGCACATCTTTTTATTTGTGTTCATTCGGCAAATATGGTCACGTAAGACACCGCCGCTTACGTCAATCGGCCATTGTCGTGTATGACAACCCCAAAGCCCCGCAGTGCTGTGCAGCTAAGCCAAGCATAGTGTGCGCAGTACCAACAGCAGCACGCATCGGTAATTCTATGCTCACGCATACTTTTGCAACTTCCACTGTTTACCCCACCATTCTTACTGCTATAAAAAGAATGTGCCCTAAATTTAAGCGCAAATAGCTCATTTGGCAAGCTTATAAGTCCTGCTAATTTGAGTTTGCTTTTGCCGGCCTCAGCCAATCGCAGGGCTGGCGCATATGACGTAATAGGTTCTGTTGCGGGAAATGAGCTAGTGGGTCGCATGCCATTAGCTTTTTTCCTAATTATGTAGCTGATTTGAGCGAAGTTTACATTAAAAGTGGGGTCAGCATGATTCTAACGAGGCAATCTTTCAAATGAACCAAACTTGTGTTTTGTCTGCATGGGCCCTTTAAAGCAGCCTCCAGTGACACGATACCTTCTGGGCCTAAAACCGCTCATCCTTGGTGTGCTCCCGGACCAAAGCTTTGCAGGGAAACAAAAACAAGGGCACTCGGTCAGTTCTTTTCACTCTCTAGTCGACCAGTCAGAGGTGCCGAACACTCTTCGAAGGAGGCCGACACTTGCTCCGTCTCCAATGACATCAGAGCTTATTTATTCAAAAAAAACCTCCTCATCCCATTATCCCCCCATTTCTCCATTCCCCTCCATCCCTTGTGTCCGTCTGCTATTTCCTAACCCTCCCCTAGCTATCCTTTGCACGCTGCCACACAGAAACTACGTCGTGTTGGCGTTGTACATAAGAAAAAGACCAAGACGATCTCGCTAGAGCCATACTGCTAATTGTTGTTGTGATGACGAAAACCTATGCCGCCTTGGCACCGACCCTTTCCGGCCCACAATGCTTCACACACAGACATGGTCACTCAGTACTGTGTCATGCTATAACAAGGAACAAATGCAGGATTGTTGGTACCTCAGATAGCTTGTCTTGCGCAATATCTGTTCTCGAAACGAGTGCAACGAGCGTTTTAACAACAAAAGAAAAAAAACAATGCAGAGCTGCTTACTAACGACACCAGGTCTACTGGCTTGAGCGGAAATGCAGTCGCAGACAAATTAAACGCGAACGAAAAAAAAACACGCAGCTGTGTACACAAGTTACACGACTTCTTTATCGAATAAGTTGAACGGTTGTTTTTGGTGAGTTATAAAAATGGACTTTCGAACAGCACTTACTAACTACAGTTGAACCTTGTTATAACAAAGTATTATCGGGACAGTAATTTAATTCATTGTATCTGATATTCGTTGCAACAGTAGAGCTAAAAATTCGTTCGAACCAATCAGTAATGTGAATCCCGCAAAAATCCGTGATACAAAAACGCATTATTTTAATCTTGGAAACGACTGTAAACAAGGTAGCCCTTATCTTTCTTTCGGCATTTCAAGCTCAATGAACCACAACACAAAACGGAAAATTACAACAGAAGAAAGTTCATTTGAAAAAACATGCCTGCGTTCCTACTTTTTTGAGGTAGGATGTGATCTTTTGTCTCTTGTGGCTATTCACAGCACTGAGCAGGATGAATTTTTTTTCCACAGTGTCCACGAAAAAGGCGTTTTTTCTACTTCTGCAGTTTCGGACACCCAGAGTTTTTCCAAGTAGCTTCTCAGCCTATTAGGCAAATATTTATTCATTATATTCGATAGTGAGCGCGGCTCCCACAGTTTCACTTTCGTTATAAAAAAAAATAAGTGTCATTAAAACGAAACGGAACCAACCAAAGATCGTATTTAGTTCGCTATAGCCGATAATTCGCTATATAAGTGTTCGTTATAACAAGGTTCAACTGTATATCGTGACTGTTCCATTATTTGACCTCTTCAAGGCAAACTGTGAGTTCTGTGTGTTCAATATCTTCGTTATTACGTTTAGTTTGTATGTGACTGTACACTTAAGCAAACAGACCAGCACATAAGCGCAGAGCTTATGTGAAGTGGTTTGTCAAGATACATCAATGTCACCGATCTTGACATGACGGGTCAACCCCTATTTCATGTTACACTCGTGCGCATGTTCGTTACATGTGTAGAAATTCATGCGAGCCAGTGAAATTCGATTCGTTAGAAAGCCTTCCGTGTATGCTGCATGTTCCTTCGTTTCTGTCCTGTAAAATTGATTGTTCTGTTGACCTAATCACTAGGCGTTTGCACAAGTTGAAGAAAGCCTGCCCGTTTGCAAGGTGTTGATGTAAAAATGTTTAGAACATGTGCATGAGCGTGCATTTAAATGAGCCGTTGCCAGATGCAGCATAGTTCTTGCCAAGGTGGGCAAGATTAACAATGGACTGGAAAGGCATAAAACGTTGTTGTGTTACAGAAAATTGTATGAATTGTCCGTTTCATGTTAACCTTCCTGTCACCCTCGAATGTGTCCTTGTTGAATTGTTGCAAAGTTGTGCGCAAAAGTGTTGTTTACACCTAAGCGAGTGTTCGCCATTTGCAAGCTCTGTGTAAAAGCTGCCGCCGGAACGTTTGAACCATCAGCAAATGAGTACAGTGTCGATGATCCTTGCACGCCGTTTATGCCCAACCAATTGTCTGTCTCTATCAGCATGATCATATACCTGCATTTTTTCAGGAGGTTATTTCACAGCTTATAAACGAGTGCCGCCAATCTGACGTCAATGCCTTAATTATGTCATAAAAGGAGCTAAGCACACATTTATGCTTTGCTTAGCTGTAGCTTTGCAGATAGTTTCAAAAGGTCCACGTGGTTTACAAGGCTTAACCGAAGATTGGTGGCAAACAACTTGTACTAACAGCCAGCCTTCACATACAAAGCTGTTAGCGATTTTTGTTAGCACTGATTAGGCACACAGTTGAGCCTTTCTTTACTAGAATGCTTTAAAAATGGTCAAACGATGTGCTTCTTTTTTACAGTATGTGATGTACACTTTAAAAATGGTCAAACGATGTGCTTTTTTTTTACAGAATATGATGTGCAACTTTCAAACGGTGCTTATCTTCAATAACACGACTGTGTTTCCAGGCTATCTTGTTTAAAGGCTATCTGGTTACTGCAACAAACATTCCTTGTAAACCAATGCTTTGCCCTAACAATGCTAACATGCGGAAAGGAGATAAATGCGTGTAATGTCAACCTTCCTTCCACTACTTATGCTCTCCAAACCAAGGGTTTGGGCATCAAAAAGGGAAAGGCAAGCGTATTTGGCACTGTACACGACGGAATGTGATAAGATAACACAATGTGATTGCCCCGACGTCATCATGCACACAGAGCTTCAAATGCATATAATAACCCCTCATGCTTTTCATTGCCCCCATCACTCGCATTTTCATCACGTCGTAAGTCATACCCAATCGCCTTGGGTAATTTTTTGTTCATCCTTTTGCTGCCTTTTTTATTATTTCACCTCGACAGCAAGAGAAAATGGTGCATGCTAGCATCATTGCAACTGTATTATGATTGTTATGACCCTTCTGTAAAAATATTTTGTTGCAGCGCGAATGTCTTGTTACGTAACTGCTTTTTCACAAACCCTGTTCAAGCACGTTTTCGGCATAAGCTTTCAAGCCAGTGGCGCTTGTAAGAACTTATTTGGCTCAAACTTGCACTGCATTGAGCTCTCAACTGCCCAATAAGAAAGAATGTGCATTCTTTGAAACTCGAGTGTTGCAAAAAAAAAAAAAAGTGTTTAAATGCCACTTTAATGACACTTCACTGCTTTCTGTGTTCAACGTCATGCCAATGCTTCTCTTTCAACAAAAGGCGACATGCTTGTTCTCACGATATGGCTGTTACAGATAAACATGTTCCAAGCGTATTCAAACTGCCGAAGCATTGTGCCCCTCCCTCGCTCGCCACTAAAGAAAAAAGAAAAACCCCACCCATGTATGCCAGACTTCTCAATGTGCATATTAAGTGATCCTGTTGTAAAATAAAGCATCTTCTTGTTTCGCA
The DNA here is from genome assembly GCF_048455015.1 of Haemaphysalis longicornis. Lineage (NCBI taxonomy): Eukaryota > Metazoa > Arthropoda > Arachnida > Ixodida > Ixodidae > Haemaphysalis > Haemaphysalis longicornis. The sequence goes on along the minus strand of NW_027526407.1, from coordinate 69,007,742 downwards.
TCTGCCAAGGTCTCCCTCGACTGTTCCTTGAATGACATGTTCACACAGCTTGAACAATAAAACGATTTCCATGCGTGGGTGGTAAGAAATCATGGTGCACAATTTCGCCTCCAAACTACGGCATCAATATGGGTCAAGCTTGTCTCAAGCTTGTCTCCACAGCTTGCCTCCACACATTCAAGCTTGTCTCCACAGGCTAGCTTGCGCGTGGTCGGTTCTACAAGTTCTACGTGGAATGAGACCAGTGATGCACTCCATTAAATTATGTCAGAATCTGCAATGCTAAAAAAAAAAAAAAACACGTGTCAGCACTGAAAAAAAACGAGTTCAGGGGGAAAAACTAAGCACGACGAATCCTTTTCCTGCCCGGCAGTATGCAGATGCCGCAAAACACGACGGCGCCCCTGCTGGCAGCGCCACCGTGCGGCAGGAACGCGGTTGGCGCCACCCTAAGTCAGGTTGTTGGTATGGCTTTACTAAAGCCACCAGCCCTCAATCCTCCCTCGTGCCACTATAGTGACAAGAAACTGCCTTTCCGTCCATAAATTGAAGTAGCGTTCTATGTCAACTAACATATTACACCTGAGTTAGCCAACACTTGTTTTACGCAAGACTTACAAATATTTCGTTTTCAAAGTGAAAGCTTTCTCAGTAAGACTGATGGCGTTCTGTCGAAGAGCTAATGCATTTCCCCATAGACCGGTTGGTCAACCGAAAAGCTCTGATAACATCTCTGGACACACACCCCAGGTGGTCAAAACTAATCCGGAGCCCTCCACTACGGCGCGCCTCATCGCCTGCGTTGCGTCGGCGCGTTAAAACCCCACAATCAATCAATCAATCTCTGGACACACAGCACATGCGTGCACAGGGCTTCCATGTGTCAAAATGGTTACTTGAAAATCGCGAGAAGGGAACGATTCTAGGTAAGACAGTACATGCATCGATCGTGAAAGAGTAAAATAGTATACCTTTATCTCATAAAGCCCATATTGGCACGTGAAAAATGGTCGCATGGGTTCGTTCTTTGTTTGCGATAAGGTTTGACGATCGATTGGATGCACTTCTAGCCTTTGCACTTCTCTTTCTTTAGGAAAGGATGGGAAATTCTTCTCAGTAGCCTCGGCATCGCGCACAAAGGCGAAGCTAAAGGGGCTTGCAGCCTGGTGAAGCTCAAAAGTCCGCACATCGTGCAACAGAGCCACACAAATGTTAGGCCTTTCTTGCACAGCTTTAGTGTCGTGCAAAAAAGCCAGGCTAAGAGAGCATGAAGTGCAGTGAAGCTACAAAGTTTGCATGTTGTGCGGTAAAGCAAACCTGTATTGCCCTGGCATTTGTAAACTTCAATTACCCCAAAACTTCAAACAGTAAAACCGCACACTACGAATTGAATACCAACCCCCTTTTGATCAGTAAGTGAAGCATTGAACAGTCGCAATCCCTCACTCCCCTCCCATCACATTCTTCACCGCATCTATCGGCGCCCTCGCCATCCTTCCTGTCCCACCTGTTCTTCCTACCCATCCATCCCTCATTCTTATTGGGACTGCACCTCGCCATCTCTTGACCCATCCCTCGCCTCCATCACCTCCTGGGAGCTCTGGCTGTCTCCCCCGCCGACAGTAAACATCCAGGCTGCCCAGGAAGCTCTCTACAAACACGTGCACCGGATCCGCATGGGCACTCTGGAGTACTACGTGGATCCGATGAATTGACCTTTCTAATTAGGACCTGGACTTAGGTCCTGTGGAATATAAAGTTTGTTCTCTCTCTCTCCCTCCCGTTGCGAGAGACACCACTAACTGCGAGGTGCCATGTCCTTGGGATTGGCTGAAACCTTTAAATGTTTACTCTGCGTCATAAACGTCTGTCCACCACCATGTATTCACTGGTTAAAAGGCTGAAAGTGGTTACAAATAGACCAACAGGCAGTGGATTCACCGCTGCCGCTTATGCACATAACTCCACATGTAAAAGTCCGAAATAGGATAAAAAGTTCATTCTGTGCAAGCTGGAATCAGCATCACTTCACCGTGGTTGTGCTTCAACTTCTTTTTACACTTTGTGTTCCCCCACGACAATTCCAGTACGATTAGCGCAGCAATCGACAAGCAGGTTCCTTTGGCTAGCGCCACCTCCTTTTGTTCATTAACTCGTTAAAGGGACATTACATAAGAAGCAGTGTGTAATTACTGTACCAGTTTAAAGATTGGAGCCCGTCGTCTGCAATGAAATTTTGTGCTGCCAATTTGAACGTATTTTCTTGAAAAAAAAAAAAAACAGCCCTCTGAAGTGTCGCTTCCCATTCACAATTGCTTTCACATAGCCTTGTGACCAGAATGATGCCCCAAGCCATACCTACAGTCAACACCACCCTCCCCTTCACATTGTTTAGCTGTAGTTACTAGACATTAGGAACACACGGCAAATAGGTTTTTCGTCGAGCATTCCAGCTCAAACTACCCACAACTGCACACGCAGCCATTTTCTAGAATTAAGATTCTTTCACAGTGACTGGTCAACTTGTGCTACACAACACAATATGCCACAAGAAGTTTCCCCTGTCCAAGCTTGTGTTTTGTGGTGCAAGGGCAGGAAAAGCCAAAAAGCGTCACATACATGATGACGACGATAGGTCAAACTTAATGGAACATTATGTGGCTAAAAAAATTCACAACACCCTGCCAATAAGAACGCCTAGGAGGCTCGGAGCACAACCAGCCACCACTCTTTCAGTTAACCAACACGTCTATTCCATCTCTTGAGACAGAAAAAAAATATGCACCTAGTTCAGCCCACGCCCACTGGCCCAAGATTTGTCAGTCAATGATGCTACGCTTGCCGATGCTCAACAAAATATCTTGCAGGAAGCTTTCAACCACTCCCAACATCTCATCAAAAGTATGCTTAGGAGACAACTGTTTAAAACACAAACAGCCAGTAATCGTACAGTTAACTGACATGTTTATTTTGTCACATGACAATAAAGAAAAAAAAAAAACCCTAGTCCGACACTGCCACACGGGTGTTCCCTAGACCTGGTAGCCGATGATGCTACGCTTCCCGATGCACTCGCCCGCAAAGAACCAGAAGAGGACCTCCATGCCAACGAGGGTGTTGATGGTGGCCTCCTTGACGGTGAAATTCTTCCAGGCACCAGACTTGGCTGAGCTCATCAGCTGGCCAAAGCCGCGGAAGACCTCAGGGATCTCACGAGGGGACGGCGGCACCATTTCGACGCGGGCGTATTTCATGAACACCTCCAACTTGGGCTTGCCATTCTTCACGAGGGAAGCGGTCAGGTTGGCAATGGCCCTGGACATGGCTGCGGCTAAGGTCGGCTTCGGGCTCTCTCGTTTCCGGCTGAACAAGAAAAGGCAACGCACTGTGACGTATGTACTTCGGAGAAACATTGGGTCGAATCACATTGCAAAGCACTTCATGACGTGCAACATACAAATGTGTTTCACTGCAACCATTCCACAACCAATTTTGTACGTGGCAACTGTAATTGATTGATTGTAGGGTTTAACGCGCCGACGCAACGCAGGCGATGAGGCGCACCGTAGTGGAGGGCTCCGGATTAATTTTGACCACCTGGGGATCTTTAACGCGCGCCGAAATCTCGTACAGACGGGCGTTTGAAAGTTTTTTGCTTTTCGTCTCCATCAGACAAGCAGCCGCTGCAGCCGGGAATCGAACCCGCAACCTCGTGGTCAGCAGAGCTGCAGCGCAACGCCTTAACCACTGAGCCACCACGGCGGGTACGTGGCGACTGTAACAAGATGATCCCGAGCCGATTGGCACATTACAATGTTCGACAGACTTGTCACCATTAAACCTAGGGTTTGCTGTGACCCATTCGATTGTAACGATTTATTAACGTGAATACCAACTGTCAAAGCACAACTGGCACAGCAGACGTTTGCACTGCTTACAGAACATCAGTGCGGGAACCCAAAGCACTGTGCTGCCCACCAGTGTGCAAGACCTCGGTGTTACCCTAGCAGTGGGCATCTTCGATTTACCAGTTCTGGGCGGTCCACGGGCAGTCCTCGGACTGCCCTCGGACCGTAACTCTCATAGGAATACATGGGAAAATGGAGCACCGGATCGCGTCTCGAACGGTCCTCGGACGATCCGGGACTGAAAATCGAGGAGGCCCAATGTTGGGGCTAGAAAAAAAGAATAAACACGTAACATCTGCCGGTTAAAATAGGGCAATGACGGGACGGTATCGAAGTCAAAGTACCTTCATATCAAAATCAGAGTACCAAGCTGAAAGGATAATTCATTCAATGGCAAAAACTACCCTGAAAACTAGCAGTACTTTAACACGAGCGAAAAATTGCGCACGTGTATTATTTTTATTCTTTCTGGGGCTTATTCGTCGCAAGAGATACAGCTGCCTTTAGGACTGCAGCGCGTGAAAGGCAAGGACAAGGAAGTGTCGGTACGGGCGATAGGTTTGTGTCCAGTAACTTTCATGTCGTAATCCGTTTTGTGCCAGTCGCTTATACAGTCAAACCCGATTGTAACGAACCCAGATAGAGTGAATTACGCTATGTATCGAACAAAAGCAAATCTGTTCCGTAAATGCATGCGAAGCATATTCCTTATAACGAAGTTTACATCGGATATATGGAACTCGGCGCGCCTACAATTGCCACCAAAATGCGTGGTCTCGGAGCGGCGATCAAGGTGCTGATTGGCCATGATTTAGATGTTGAGCCTCGCATAGACCGACGTGACGCACGACACCTTCCGTAACTGCTTTTGACACACGGGATTCACGACGGAGTCCATCCAGCGAGCAAGTCTGGACAAAGACGGCATCATCGGCGAACTGCTGGCAGAGCTCGCCAACGTTCCAGATGCTGTGCCGAAAGGAGTGTCCTCAGAGGATTTCCTGAGTGTTGACGACGATCATCATTGTGAGCACCTCGAGCGCACACATCGTCGCCGGTGTCATGGCAGCTGGTGCTGCTGAAAGCACTGAAGAGACTGAGGATGTCACAACGTAAAGCTGTCCGATGCTTTATGAAGCGCTTTTGCCAGCCGATGTTCTCCAGCAATAGTGCTTCGATATTGAAGGACACATACTTGAACTGGTGCAAACGATGTCTCGTGTAGAGAATGCGGTGCTAGTTAGTGCCGCCAAAACGAACGTGAAAACAAAAATCACCCCTCATTTGCAAAGTAGGCAGTTGAGGCGGATGTGCAAGGTAACAGCATACTTTATGTGTTCGTCTCGTTATGATGGAATGGCAGGGGGGGGGTCCCGCGTATTGCGAATTTGTAACAAAAAATTGGTTATAGACGGGTTCGGCTATACCGAATTATTGGATGTATCGAACGAATCGCGGCGCATACTACAGTTCCCTAAAACCTGGTTTGACTGTACAATTCTTGAGAGCTACAGTAGGCCAGAAACGTGTTTTAATGAGGCATGATTGCCACCGCCTGAAACCGATCTCACACTGCCCCACTCAATACTTACTAGGCTTGATCACAGAAAAACGGTAGCAGGTTACATGAAACTGGAGTACAGGGGTTCGAAAACACTTGTGAATTCAAGAAGGTCACCCAAGTCGCCGTAGAAAGTCTCTAAAAGGAAACAAAAATCAATGTGCGAATGCTGCCGGCTACAACTACCCGAGAGACAAGAGTTACGTGCATTATTTACTACTGCATGACTGTTTCCGCTAAGGTAGAAAATTAGCTTGCCGAATGATAATCACATTAAGAAACGTAGAGAAGAAAGCGGAGAAACTGAACATGATCGCCGCCAGCGACTTAGGCAGCCGGAGTACCACAGTGACTGCTGTGGGGGCCCACCTGCGGCTGCTGCTGAACGTCGGCGAGCAAAACGAAGGTTATAAAACATCTTTTTTGTCGCGTAAAACATTTTAAAGTATTCAAACGCCGAAGCTTTACACGAGAAACTCACCGGTAAAGGTTGAACACCCTCCTTACGTCCTCTACGCAAGGGCAGCAGAGAGAGACCGTTTTTGTGCCAGGCTTGAACTCTTTCAGTCAAGATTGTTCCTTTATAGATTGTAGGTCGCGCTAGCAATAAAATACACTTTGCAAATAACAACCGCAACTTTTGTGTCAACAAAATGACAATAATTGAACACAAATTTAAACACACTAGCAAAAAGTGTTTTTTTATATTGCTTTAAATGTAAACTGTTTTAATGTTACGTTTTGATCACTATCATCATCAGCACTTTTGAGAAACATTTTTGTGCGTTTTAAACGCAGTAAACAGTGGACGTGCTGCGTGAAATCAAGAAATTGACTGACAGACTTCTTGAAAATATACGCGAGCGCTGCTTTCCCTGGAAATCCATCCGTGAGTCGTACAGCTCTTGCTACGCGGAAAGAAAGGCACGCATTCAACTTCATCGGGTATATTCCACGGCCGGTGTTGTTCACAGAATAGCATTGTGGGCTCTTGTAAGCTCTCTTGGTCGTAATCACAAACGTGACACAAAGTTTTATTGCCCCTGACGTTCGTTACTTAAAAAGCGACTAGTCCGATCCCTTCATCGATAGGCCATTACTCGTAATCAGCCAAACTACGAGGGAATTAACTCATTGGTACACAGTGCCATGCCAGGGTTCATAGCGCCCGCGCGAAATAAACCACTTTATGGAGGCACCGGAACGCGGCTATTTTCCGTGGCATTTGGCCGTCACGGTATGCTCACCGACCATACTTCGAACTGCGTGGGGTATGTCTAGCGCGACCTGATTGTCGTAGAAGTGGCAGCATTACTGGATTACTTATCAGATGTTTATTGTGTGCGTCAGCGTTTCTGTTTTTCTCGTTTCTCGCTTTAAGTCCGTAGCTGGAGAAAATGTAACTTATGCGATAAGGTGTCATCCCTTGCCCGCGGAAACCACAGGTGCTAGCTGTGTTGTCCAGTGAGCTCATGATAATCCGGTCGTCAGGTAGGGATGGCACCTTTCTCTCCCCCAAAAAACTGGCCTTTTTTCAGAGGGGGTAGTGGGGGTATATAGAAGGTTAAAATTTGTGTTGAAAACAAGACGCCATTTTTTTTTACATGCAATATAGGTTTTCCTACAGAGAAATCAACATGACATTTGTACTGAAAGTGACAGAGATTTTGGTTATTGCTCTGAATGTGCTGGACTTAAAAGTAACCACACATACTTTGTGCATTAAATGCTCTTTTTTTCATCTGAATCCACCAAAAGAATTTTTTTGGTGGATTCATGCCCAACCTCGTGCAGTGGCGTTTCAAAGCATAGCGATGTTTTCCAAGTGAGCACATGATGCCACCTGGCCGTGGCCGTGGCACTTGCGGACCGCGGTGGTGGTGGCATTTCGTTGCATGGTGTTCCTCCCACCTGGTCCCCCTTCATCTCGGGGGGCGCACTCGCCCACGTATTTTCTCTACTTGTGCGTCTTTGTGCAGCTTGTTGACACAGATTTATTGTTGTAGTTGCTGAATTGATGCTTATGAAATGCAAAAAAAAAAAAAAAAAATCACAGCCCGGTGGCCAAAAAACCAACCAATGCCGGCCGGTTTTTAAGTGTGGACCTGCAATTGGCCCGCTGTCTCAAAAACTGGTCGGACCGGACAAGAAATAGGGGGGTCGCAACCTTATCGTCGGGGGTGCCCACTGGTCGACACCAAACGAGGCAGTTCAAGATGTAAGCTGGTCCGCATTCGAGGCACAAGAGGCCGTGGCCAAGCTGGGTTTCGAAATCCAAGCATGCCCACTAAGCGACATAAGAACGAGGTTCCACTTCTGGCGTGGACTAATACGCCCAAAGCAGGAAAGAGCTGCGGAAACAAGAAGGTAGGTGGAAAAGGCTGTAGCGAAGACATCTCTACATCTGCGTTTGTCACACAAACACACCATTTCCCGAGCGAATTTTACGAGAACTTGCCAGGAAGGGCGATGCTGTTCGGAGCGCGGGCTGGGGTGCTGTCCCCACCACCCTAGTGATACCACCAATGGCGGATGCGCTAGTGCATTTCCCTCCCACCAGGGGGCACGCCAAGCACGGACGACACCACCGATGCGAGTGGTGCGCCAACAGGGCGGGTGACCGGTAACGAGGCGTTGAATCGAGTTGGCACTGCAAAGCGTCAAATAAGGAGTGGCAAAAATACGCTCGTTAAAGTGAGAAAGGGCGACGATGAACAAAACTCTTGAGACTAGGACGCCAGGGCGATTATATGCCCCCAGGAGTGTCCCTCCGCTGCACTGGGGCAGCCACTAAGCCATCATCATCATAATGAATACGCATGCCAAGTGCTATTAATTTATGTGCAGCTCATACGGAAGTGGTCTTGACTGGCCATCATTCAGTCTTGTCATCATAGAAGCACAAGTTCCTTTCACATCAAAGCAATTGATTGATTGTGGGTTTAACGTGCGGACGCAACGCAGGTAATGAGGTGCACCGTAGTGGAGGGCTCCGGATTAATTTTGACCACCTGGGGATCTCTTAACGTGCGCAGAAATCTCGTACACACAGGCTTTTCGCCTCCATCAGAAAAGTGGCCACCGCTGCTGGGGATCGAACCCGCATTCTCATGCGTCAAAGCAAAGCCTCACCGTTATTAACAAAGACATAAGTTGTTGTTCCGATGCTACAGTGTGCTTTCTCAGTTCAGGCGTTGGGTTGAGCAATCTGCTGTTTTTAAAGACGATAGTCTTTCTTGGGCTACTTAAACCCAGAAATTTTGGTCTGTCTGTATGTCTGTCTGTCCGTCTGTCTGTCTGTGACTCGATTCAGCCCACCCGGCCAAAGCAAAACAATGCCTGTGCAATAGTCTTATATAGTCACAGCTAAATCTACCCGTCTATGTCCGGTGTAAGGCTCATACTTGTCAACATTGTTGAAGAAGAACAAGACATTAGGCAAATATGTGACAACAAATTACAGAAGTGATATTTGCAGTGTTCCTTTATAAAAAAATCAAACGTTTGACTTTTGCGAAATTAAATACTTCATCAACTGCAGAAAAAGAATTCACTCCGCCGTCGCCTGCTGTCACCCGCGCCACTATAGCTTCTGGCGCCATTTTAAGAAATCAACCGGCAACAGTTACGCGAGGTTCCACTAGATAGGTTCCACGTTCTGCTTGCAACGCACGTAGACTAGGGAAACGCGGTTCTATAAACGTTGGAGTAGGGCACCTCGATTAACGCGCGTCTTCGCCGTACGGCAGCGTTCGCATCGAGACACCCGGTTTGGAGCAGTGGAACGCGGGAAATTTAAAATGATTTAAGCAAACCTTTGGCGTCTTTACCTTGGGAGGAGTGCGACGAAAGAGGAACAACATGAGAGGTGAGCGGGAAAGCGAAGGGAGGCATTTACTTCGCAAAAGCGGATAAAGACTATCGTCTTTTGGCGACATTTGCAACGAAAGGAGCAGATACGCGGCCAATTTTTTATGCCATGCCCTCGCGTGTGCCTGGCTCCTAGCTAAAAGTTTATCTGTAGGTACATATGTTGGTCATGATGCACAGTTGACATGGCGTACTTGTCACTCTTGGCTGGAGTGCAATTAACAATGAGATTAAGGTGCCTCCCGTCATCACGCATCGTACTAGTGTTGCCATTTTCGATGTCCTAATCCATTCCCAAAGGTAAATGTATTGTGAATTTAGTTTTTCTGGGGAAACGCATTACAGTAAAAGCTCGTTAATTCGAACTCGCAGGGGACCATAAAATTGTTCGAATTAGTGGGAGGGCACTAGAATGAATGGACATCGCGCCACACTGCACGGACACAACACAAAGAAGCCACCTCTGGATTCGTTATCACTAATTAGGCACTAATACATGTTTGTGGCAGGTGATTTCGTAAATAATGTTCGTGGAGCTGGAACAGTGAACGACATTAATTCATCAGTCAGTTATGTGGAAGCGAAATAAGCATGTTTTGCATATCTAGTAAATTTGGTTTGGCTTGGATTTACAACACATTGTAATCACTCTGGGCCGACTTCTTGTATGAAGAGCAATGGAAACCAGGGGATCCCAGTTCAAATTAACCGTTTGGGATACTGACCCGTTCGAATCATCGGGAGTTTTGGCTCATTGTAATATGCAGAGCTGTGCCGGGACCAGGGCGTCAGTTCGAATTACACGAGTTAGAATGAATGAGCTTTTACTTCTGTACTGGGAAACTTGTCGGTAGCTATCGTGCGTGTGTCTTTTTCTCACTAGTGAAAAATGGAATTCCAACCCTTCAGTTAATAGTTGTCGCATTGAGAGCTCTGTGACATGACACTGCTGTTCACAGGGATGGCAACTGTGGTCCCACTCATTGCAATGACAGGAAAAAAAGAGCTCCACAATTTTTGACAGATTTTCTTGTCAAGGAAGGGAATTTCTTTTTGCAGCTGACATGAATCAAATGTCTTCCACATATTTCTGCTGTCCTTTTCTCTCTTTCGTCCGGTTTTGAGCCATGATGCAGGTGCAGGTGGGTGGGAATGGAAAGCCACTGCTTTGTTTGAGGGGCTCTGTGATAGGCCAAATACTCCTATGTGCTTCTACATTAAGAGAAAACTGGGCAAATCGACGACTGCCCTTCACACAAACCTTGTCTCTACCCTACTGAAACTCCCATAATGAAAGGAGTATTTGACGAAAGGAATCTGCTAGGCTGTGACGCCAAGCACAGGTCTGGTGAGGAGGAAATGAAGTTTTCGCCAAATGTATAGATGATGGCTACGCATTCGATGCGTCATCTGTCCTGCTGTGGCAACGACTGAGTTTTCTCCTCGCCCCATCGTGGCATTATTGCGCTGTCCGTGCACTCTGTCGCAGCCACAGAGCAAGAATTAAGGGGGTAAATTGACGTGCTGCAAGGAAAACTGCATTTTCTCCTCTTACAACCGTTGCTTTATCGCAACTCCTGCGTGAGCTCTCGCAGCGATGGAGCAAAAATTGAGGTGGTGAGTCTCCACCCAGTGGCCTTGATACGTCAGTCCTCTCCGGAAAACACACCGCGTCCATTTTGCTTTTGCCAACTCGAGAGAGAGGGCACGTTATGACTTTATTGGCGGCCTGAGTGAGCGCTGTTTCAACTCCTTGACATTTCTTGCTCCATGGAGACTAATAATTTTTCTTTGTGTAGCCGTAATGCTATTCTTTTTGCATGAAACGGGCTACTGGTAGCATAGAGTTTCTTACAATATAACTAGAGGGGAACTGGCGCTGCGTGATGGGTAGTTGTGGATTCGGATTGGCGCTTGATGGCTCGTGGAACTTACTATGGATTGCAGGCAGTTTCGTTTTCGTTTTGGATTTGCATGACCGCATTTGCCTAGGCGGGGTGTTGGGAGGAGTAATCAAAAATACGTTTCTCCTTGAACTGCATGCCTCGCATGCACTGACGCCGCCCTGAGTGGAATGTTTTACAACCAGAGTTGCAAATCGGGTGGGTTATCAATGCATTGCCGCACAGCAATCATGAAAACACAAATGACGGCACTCTGTGCGGCGAAGTTGTCTGCTAATTAGGAGTTGCGGCGCTGCTCATTTGGCAGAGCAATGTATTGTCAAAGCTGACGACGGTTGCGAATCGCTTAGAACAGCCACACCTTTCGTGTGAACGCCGGCTCCTACGGCGTAGAACAGCAGCACCGGCGGCTGATAGGAACGCAGCTTGATGGATGTCACTAATTCATGTAAGAATAACTTCTCCAAAGGTAATCGGTTTCTTTTTTCTTATGAGCACAAAACTTCTCTTACTATTACAAACCACCAGCACCGAAACTTTTACAAGTAGTTTTTAAAGAAGTCCGCATCCTGCTGTAGTTGGCGAAAAATGGCAAACCTGCTCCAGAAACCTTCTCAACTCCGCGTCTGCTCTTTAGTTAAATGCGCCGTTTTATTTTGTACAAAACCGGTTTTTCGTCACTAACTTTTTTGTTTGCCATGTAATTTGTAAATGGCGAACCGGGCAATAAAAGTTTTTTTGTCAAAAAACACAATTTGCGCATCCAGAAGCCTGTTTCGATCCTACGCAATCCGGTTCCACAACTACCCATCATTCCCATTAAAGCGTAAGCGCCGCTGCCATGTTCGCGTTGACACTAGCGCCAGTTTCCCCTCTAGTTATTTGTATGAAACTCTATGACTGGTAGTACCAACATCTAATCCTCCTCCCCCTCCTCTTATTTTTTTAAGGGATACGACGGTATTGAAGGAGATGAAATGACTAGCCAGGCGACATGTCTTCTTGGAAACAAGGTATCTGGAGCCGAGGATGCTCCAGCTGAGCCCCTGGAGCGACCTGGTGTGTCACTGGTGCTGTCCGGAATTCGACATGAACCGCCCTCTGCCTTCTCACCAAAGTGCCAGGTCAAGCAGAGCTCTAGCAGTTGGGTTCAATACATTCTCTGGTTGCAAAAGGCTCACACGCAGTCTTGAATGTCTTTTTGCAGTCACTATGACGTTGGGGGCCTGCGATGCTATTCAACTTGATCCTGTCTGGGGGAGACGGCAGCAGTGGTTGAATGGGTGACTTTTTAAATGCGGAGCACTTTAGGGGCTCACCTTGTTGTCGTAGCTCGCTCGCTAGACCCAAGTAGAGCCACATGGCATTCCATTGTCGTGGCGTAACCCAGAGGCTTCGAAAGCCAAGCGGTTTATATCGTCATAAGCGCTCGAAACTTGTAAACCACTGGCGCTTGTCCTACATCTCCCCGTTGTTTAGCGCAAAAAAAACTACAGGTACATTTGAGGCAAAATATACGTAATTAACCGGCAGCGCCCGCGTTCATTTAGTTAGGAACGCTGGTTGGTTTGGTTTTTACGATAGTGCATGAAAAAAAGTGGCAGTGCAACGCCGGCACGTACAGGAGGAAAAGAAAGCACAAAAAAAAAGTTATTTCTTTTGCAGTGTGCAGCCAGAAGTGGCGAAGACCGGAGATGCCGAGCGGAACGCGTTCCGCTCCCCGCTAGCAGACGACGCTCGCTTTCCTAGCGCAACTCGCAACCGCAGCGCCGTGGTGGCGAGAGTCGCGGCCGGCCGCCTTCTCTCCACGGCCGCGGCAGGGAGATACGGAACTGAAATTAAAGAGTGGCAAACTGTTCGCATGGCGACGCAGTGAAACAATTCCCCTCGCGAGGGGCACGATCAAATGCAGAGCATTTCCGGGGGCGCACGACGTTAAGTAGTTTGCGTTATGTTAATGTTGTTGCACTTGTGGCAACTGCTGACGAGAGAGCGCTCGTCAGCAGTAAAATTGGCAGCCTCGGCGCACGTTGAGTCCGAGAGAGGGGAGAGAGTGTCCTTGAAACGTGCCTGGGCGCTCTATCGAATGTTGATCGCGCCGATAGCGAAACGTCTGAGCCGGGCATGTCGAGGCGAGCGATGCGGACAACTACGGACGCCAAGAACGGGTGACATCGTGAGTTAAAGAAATGCTCTGCATTTAAAAGAACAGAACTCCCACTGGCGCAGTTTCAGGCAGGGGGTGCGCGAGCACTGCGGAGGCGGGAAATTTAAAATGCATTGGGTGGTAGCAGTGAGCGGATAACGGCGCTACAGCCCATTATGACGAATCACTGCTCTGCACTTCCGACAGCTTTCACATTGAGTGGAATGGCTTTAATTTTTGTCTTTGTGCGGAACTTGCTCCAAACTGAGAACTTTTTTTAAGTGTTCTACGAGTGCATTACACACCATATTTTGGCACGTGTAAACCACAGCAATAGTTGACCAAGGTGACAAGTAAAATTGAGCACGAGTAGCATGTCAAGTTCTCAAAGTGCAGTTCACCTCAAGACACATAGTCATGCAGTGCAGCATGCATTAATCCCAGTGGATCATTACATTCTTCTCCTTACTGTATTCTGGCCAGCTTACTGTGAGAAGAAAAAAAAGATGTAAGCACGTATGCACACTTGTAAAAACAATCGAGAAGTTTGATAGCCGTGAATACAATTTTCATTTGAGTAACTACAGTGAATGGTGTGGGAAATAAAAAAGGGATATTTTTTTGTTCTTTCAGAGTGCAACGTGGGGTGCGGGTTATGTGCGAGGGTGCGTTATAAGCGCGAAAATACGGCACCAATGTTTCCGTTGAAATCAAATTCTGGCACAAAGAGAAGCCCACAGGCTTTCGGGCTTTGCATTTTCAGCTCATTCGCTGGCATTTGCGGAGCTTAGAGCTGATTTTTCACTCAAATGTTCACTGGGGACACATTTTCTCAATGCAGGCATTGGAGCCAGATCGAGGTACAAGTAATGGCGACGCCCTCATCGCAAACGCCTGCAACTCCACGGACATCGTGGTGATAAACAACCCTCTCCAGGTGTCGGTTCCAGTTCAACTGGCTCCGTCTCCGGCAAACAAGTGCGAAGCCAAAACACTAGTCTCCGATGTGCTACCCACGAACCACAAATCTTCGGCGCCACACCAAGCCCCCGAGACGACAACTCCACCGCAGAAAATGGACAAACTGTTTTCAGAATTGTCGTCCTCGGCATTGTTATCAGCAGCACGGTCGACTGACGACACAACTTTGCCAGCGGCAGCGTTGGCCAGACTGGCGACGAAACTGTTTACCGAAGTGCGCGCGGGAACGGTTACGTCTCAGCCACCGACCGGTTCCCCGGCATCGCGTTCGGCGGTTCGTGGATCTGTGAAGCAGGGGGCGACCAACAAGAGACCGGCGGTACATGACCAGACCGTGGCGGCGAAGTCGGCTGGAGTGCCGCATTCGGGGGCTCCCCGTGTTGCGAAGACTGTGCCTAGATCCAAGACAGTGCGAAAGGTTAACCGAAAGATGAACGCAAAAGACGTGTCAAAGCCGGTTGCGTCGAGAAAGAGCAAGTCAAAAGTCAAAACAAGCTGCGGTGGAAAAAGGAGACACCTCAAGCTGTGAGTATTTGGTTTTTTACTGATAATTTTTTTTTCTTTTCTTTTTTTTTCAAATTGCAGGGGTTTTATGCACCGAAGCTACTCCTGTGCCACGAGGTGCAGCATAGTGAGTGGCTGCCGGATAAATTTCGATCACTTTGAGATCGTTAAGACGTGCCAAAATTTTTTTTACTGTTATGCTTCTTCGGGGCTTGATGTCCGTTTGCAGAGCACGAATCAGAATTAGTATGTTTAAGGTATTCCGTAACTTACGGAAAGATACGTCCACTGCTGCCAGAAAAAGGCATGGCTGCAGTTTAGTTAGTTAGAAGGGACATGCATACAAAACACAAGTTTGGTTCATTCGAAAGATTGCTTCATTAGAATCGCACTGACACCTCGTTTAACGCACACTTCGCTCAAGTAAGCTACATAATTATGAAAAAAGGGAATGGCCATGCGACCCACTAGCTCATTTCCCTCAAAAGAACCTATGATGTCATATGCAGCAGCTCTGCGATTGGCTGAGGTTGGCAAAAGCAAACGGAAATTAGGCAGGGCTTATAAGCTTGCCGAACGAGCTATTTGTGCTTAAATTTAGGGCACATTCTTTTTGTAGTAGTAAGAATGGTGGGGTAAACAGTGGAAGTTACGAAAGTACACGTAAATGTACAAGTACCGATGCGTACTGCTGTTGGTACTGCGTGCACTATGCTTCGCTTAGATGCATAGCACTGTGGTGCTTTCGGGTTATCTCAGACGACACTGGCCGACTGGTGTAAGCAGCAGAGCCTTACGGAACCATACTTGTCTTGCGAACACCATGTTTGAAGAAACGGTTATTTTCTACCTTAACAAAAACAAGCCAGGTACAAATACGGTCAAAAACGAAGCAAAGGCAGGGAACGGCCCGCCGCAGTATGGTGGCACCATCAAGGCTGACTGACGGTAAACAAGGCTTCATAGCAGCTTGAAGACCTGTTGTTATGATGTCATTGCTGACATCATGAAAACACACAATTTGGCGGGATAATCAAAGTCTTAACTTAAATTGATTAATTTCTCAGTGAATAAAACATTATTTGGTTCCAGACAAGTGCGGGGGGCACTATAAAACACGGAACCTTTCGAATAAAACAAACTTGTGTTTTGTCTGCATGGCCCCTTTAACGTAATCTAGGAGGGTTGTCGGGGTTCAGGGAGTGTAGACAGCTTTTAGAGAGCAAAAGTAACAGGAGTTGCTGCATTTCATTGGTGGGATACAAAAAGACTTCATCTAACTACATCACATGCTGACGGCTGGCAAATTTGGAACGAACTGCATCATGAAAACCCGTGAGCTGTTGCGTAGTCCTTGCTCTTCACTCTGCAGGTGTAAATTACGACTTATGTATCCACATTTTAAGGGGGCACACGGGTCTTTGAGCAAAAACTTTATTTTTACTGTTATGATGATAAAAACTGGAGGACATATGTAGTTTTTTATTCTGATTGAAGATATAAAATTTGTTTCTGTGTAACGAGACTGAATTCAAATTTATTCGGATTTTTATGTTTGATACTTGACAGCCTTCATAACAAAACTGCAGCAGGGATGCAGCTGAACAAGGTACCAGTGAAGTGTGCACAAATCAAGGAGTGCAGTAAGCAGAGCAGTATCATTCTATCTGGTCTGGAGAAGTTACGACCGTTTGAAGTTTTGTATTGGAAGGTGAACTGTCCTACATCAAAGATACCAGCCATTTTCTACAGGAAATTTCTGGTATCGTCATCTCCTCAGGGTGTTTTCTGGTGACGCTGGACGCGTGTTCATTGTACACAAATATTCCCCACTCGGAAGGCATCGCCGCGACCGTAGAAGCATTTACTGGCTTCAACAACCCATCAATAGACATAGAGAGCGAAACTCTCGCAACGCTTCTAACCATTGTACTAAATTATAATCGCTTCAAATTCAACGAAAAGCACTTTCTTCAGATCAGTGGCACGGCGATGGGAACCAAGATGGCTCCAAATTACGCCAATATTTTTATAGCATCATTGGAAACTCCTTTCATTGAGAAGCAACAAAAGAAGCCACTGTTTTACAGGCATTTCCTAGATGACATATTCATGATATGGAACCACGACAAAGTGAGCCTTCTCGACTTCATTTCAAAACTTAACTGCCTCCCTCAATCAATCAAGTTCACCCATGACATATCCCAAGATACTATGAACTTTTTGGATGTAACCCTTCAGGTACATGGCAACTCCCTCGCGACCACTGTCTACAAAAAACCCACGGATCGCCAACAGTACCTGCATTTTGACAGCAACCACCCACGACATTGCAAAGTTGGAATACCATACTCGCAGGCATACAGATACTGCCGAATCTGTTCTGATGTCCAAGAATTTTTCAGAAACTCGCAAAATCTAAAGAACATCCTTCTGAATCAAAATTGCCCAGAAAAAATAATTGATGATGCAATCAACCCGGCCCGCCAAACAGACCGCCAGTCAGCATTGTCAAAAGCCAATTCACAAAAAAGGGAAACACCCCAGACCAACCTGGTATTAACATATGGTGCGAACATGCCACGAGTAAACAACATACTGAGCAGGCATTTCATCTGCATGATCAGACAAAGTGAGCACCTGTAGTAACGAAGATGCTTCGATCCTTTTGGTCGCTGTCGTCGTTCAAGAAACACCACTACTCGTTCGAGTGCAAAGGAAAACAACAGGATTTCTTTATGCAGAAGCACAGAAGGTTACAGCGTTCCGTCTTACATGCTTTCAACGAACCAACTACCCCCTGTTCTCCGCCGCCGCGGTCCCTTCTTTCGAGGGAGAGGGGGCCCCTGTTCCCTGATGAAACAAGAACCATATTGTCACGTAGCCAAGGACGAAGCAGTTGTTTGGGAAAGAAACAAGTTTATTGGAGCGAACTTGTGCTCCCCTAACAACTGAAAAGAATACAGAGGCGGCGAAGCAGTGGTCAACAAAGTGACGTACGTGCGTCGGCGAGCGTCGCAGAATCGAATGCCCCGGCGTCTGCTCTGCAGGCTTTTTATCTTTCGGCGCGCGTGGTTCTGGAACCGTCGATTCGCATCGAGAACATTGTAGATGCAAGAAGATTATTCCGGGATGTTCACGTTAGATCGGAATGCTCTCCCTATCTGAACAGATAACACATGCGGCACAGAAAGAAAGAATGGAACACGCGCTTCCCTTGGCACGGAGATAACACAGACCGGCGCAGCCGGGCGGTAAAAGCAAAACACAAATAAACAAACCCAATGCATGGTTCGCGGCATTACCCCCCCTCTAAGAGTGCATCGACCCGATGCTAACATAAGCGACAGTCGGAAAATGAAAATAAAAGTTCGTCATCGTTCGTAGAAAGGTTTTAAGCGAACCACGTGGACGACTTCGGGCCGCGTACGTCGTCGTGATGTGCCGGAGTCACCATCGGGGATCACTTCGTAGGTAAGTTGGCCAACACGTCGCAGAATCTGGTAGGGTCCGAAATACCGTCGCAGAAGTTTCTCGCTCAGTCCGCGTCGTCGGATGGGAGTCCAAACCCACACACGATCCCCTGGTTGGTACTCGGCGTCTCGGCGTCGGAGGTTGTAGCGGCCGGCATCCACCAGCTGCTGGTCCCTTATACGAACTCGAGCGAGCTGGCGGGCCTCCTCCGCACGTTGAAGGTATCCTTGGACGTCGGCGTTGAGGTCGTCGTCTTCTACATGCGGAAGCATGGCGTCGAGCATCGTAGTCGGTCGTCTTCCGTAGACAAGCTCGAACGGTGTCATCTGCGTAGTTTCCTGCGTCGCTGTATTCTACGCAAACGTGACATACGGGAGGACTTCGTCCCAAGTCTTATGTTCAACGTCGACGTACATGGACAGCATATCCGCAATTGTCTTGTTCAGACGTTCTGTTAGTCCGTTCGTTTGGGGGTGGTACGCCGTCGTTCTTCGGTGATCCGTGTTGCTGTAGCGTAAGATTCCTTGCATCAGCTCCGCGGTAAAGGCCGTTCCGCGGTCCGTGATTAGGACTTCAGGGGCTCCATGTCGCAGCACAACTTGGTTTATAAAGAACTTGGCGACTTCTTGTGCAGTCCCCCGCGGAAGAGCGGCGGTCTCTGCGTAGCGCGTCATGTAGTCTGTCGCTACGACAATCCACTTGTTCTCCGATCGTGACGTCGGGAACGGGCCTAGAAGGTCCATTCCAATTTGTTGAAAGGGCCTCCGCGGGACGGCGATCGGTTGTAGAAGTCCGACGCGTCTTGTCGGCGGCGTTTTTCGTCGCTGGCAGTCCCGGCAACTCCGAACGTAGTGGGTGACGTCGGATGTAAGGCGGGGCCAGAAGTACTTCGCCTTAATTTTTGCAATAGTGCGAGCTGTGCCGAGATGTCCGGAAGACGGGTCGTCGTGGGACGCTTCCAAAATTTCGTCACGAAGGTCTGCGGGGATGACAAGTAGATAATTCGTTCTTGTTCCGGGGCTGAAATTCTTCTTCACGAGGACGGAGTTTCTGAGGCTGAATGCTGGTAAGTTACGCTTGAACGCTCTAGGCACGGCGACGTTTCGTCCTTCGAGGTAGTCGATCATTACTCGCAAGTCGGGGTCGGCACGCTGCTGGGCGGCTAGGTCGCTCTCCGTAACAACCCCGAAGAACGCACTGTCTTCATCGGAGTCTTGTGGTGGTGGGTCGACAGGGGCGCGGGACAGGCAGTCGGCGTCGGAGTGTTTCCTGCCGGATTTGTAGACGATTGTAATGTCGAACTCTTGCAGGCGCAAACTCCACCGCCCAAGACGGCCAGAGGGGTCCTTCAAATTGGCGAGCCAACACAGCGCATGGTGGTCTGTTACAACCTTGAACGGTCTGCCATACACAGATGGGCGAAATTTTGAAATGGCCCATATAATAGCCAGGCACTCTTTTTCGGAGGCAGAGTAGTTTTTCTCCTCCTTCGACAGACCACGGCTGGCATAGGCGATTACGTTTTCGCACCCGCTTTGTTTTTGGACAAGGACGGCACCCAAGCCTATATCACTGGCGTCCGTGTGTATTTCCGTTTCGGCGTTGTCGTCGAAATGAGCGAGCACGGGCGGGCTTTGCAGGTGTTTTTGCAGCTCGCAGAATGCCTTTTCTTGGTCGTCTTCCCAGCTGAAAGCGGTGCTATCTTTCGTCAAGCGCGTGAGCGGCTCTGCAATGCGTGCGAAGTTTGCGACGAAGCGCCGGTAGTATGCGCACAGTCCAAGAAATCTGCGCACGCCCTTCTTATCTTTCGGCCTTGGGAAGTTCGCTATGGCTGAAGTTTTCGCCGGGTCAGGCAGGACTCCCGCGGCGTTGACGACATGGCCCAAAAACTTCAGTTCCTCGTACGCGAAGCGGCACTTTTCAGGCTTCAGCGTTAACCCCGACGTACGGATGGCCTCGAGTACTGACTGCAACCTTGCGAGGTGTTCGTCGAAAGTCCGGGAGAATACCACAACGTCGTCGAGGTATACGAGGCAGGTGTGCCACTTCAGGCCAGCTAGCACAGTGTCCATGACTCTTTGGAACGTTGCTGGTGCCGTGCATAGCCCAAACGGCATTACCTTGAACTCGTATAGGCCGTCCGGGGTTATGAATGCAGTCTTCTCTCGATCTCTCTCGTCCACTTCAATTTGCCAGTAGCCGGTCTTCAGGTCCATCGATGAGAAGTACCTCGCATGGCAGAGGTGGTCGAGGGCGTCGTCGATTCGTGGCAGGGGGTACACGTCCTTTTTGGTGATCTTGTTCAATCGCCGGTAGTCAACGCAGAACCTCAGTGTGCCGTCTTTTTTCTTCACGAGTACGACCGGCGCAGCCCACGGACTTTTCGATGGCTGTATAATGTCGTCGTTGAGCATGTCGTCGACTTGAGTCCGGATGGCTTCGCGCTCGTGGGAAGAGACGCGGTACGGTGACTGTCGGGTAGGTCGGGCTCCATCCTCGGTTATTATCCGGTGCTTCGCCAGAGGTGTTTGACGTAACTTTGAGTTCGACGAAAAACACTCGCTGTAGCGACGCAGCAAAGCCAATAACTTGTTCCTTTCTTCTTGCGGTAGCGCCGGATTCACGTCGAAGGGGTGCGGAAGCTTGAAGGTATCGTCGGGTGCGCGTTCAAAGTCGGCGACTGCTATCACGTCACTTGCTTGTTGCGTTTCTTCGACGAACGCAATTGCAGCGCCCTTGTTTAAATGCTGGTACTCCTCGGTGAAATTGGTGACCAAAACGTGGGATTTGCGCTGCTTAAACCGCGCAATGCCTCTTGCGACAGACACACCGCGGTCAAGAAGCAACCTTCGGTCACTCTCCACGATAGCGTCGACGTCGGGAGCAGCACCTTCACAGTAGACGGTGATCATCAAGCTTGCGCGGGGTGGCAGGGTGACGTGATCATCGGCGATCCTTACAGCTGCATGGTGTTCGGGGTTCGATTCCGCCGTCATGGAGTGGTCGGAGGAAAAAGTTATCGACTTCGTCTGGAGATCGATTATTGCGCCGTTGTCTGTCAAAAAGTCCATTCCGAGAATTACGTCGCGGGAGCAGTTGGACAAAACGACGAACACTGCAGGGTACGTCGTGCCGTCTATGGTGACGCGCGATGTGCACGTTCCACTTGGCGTCACGATGTGGCCTCCTGCTGTGCGTATGTGCGGACCGTCCCATCTGGTCATAACTTTCTTCAGCTTAGACGCAAATGGTCCGCTCATTACGGAGTAGTCGGCTCCCGTGTCTACGAGGGCGACTACATCAAAACCGTCGATGGACACCTTGACGTCGGATGCCGCCTTCCTCGAGTTCCGGGTGCGTCGGGGCGTCGCATCTCGGCTTGTGCGTGTTGACGGTCGGGCACTGTGAGTCGTCGTTGTCCACGTCTTCTCAGCGGACGTCTCGGTCAGGTCGGGTAAGCGTCGCGGCGTATAGCTGTCGTCGTGTTCGGGAGTCTCATCAGGGTTAGGTCGGGTCGTCGGGATGAGGGCATGTCGTGAATCACTGTCTTCGGCGCGTCCTTGCGTCGTTGGAGGGTTTCCGGTTTTTCGCCGTAGAGCAACTTCACCTCCAGAAGTTGCTGCTTTTAGTTTCCCCCGCGTGGGCTGGGGGACCTTCCACGGGCGAAGTCAGCGTTGCTACGGCGGTTCGGCGATTGGTATGGGTAGGGCGACGGCGAACGGTTGAAACGCGCTGGGTCACGGCTGGTTTGAGATAGATACTCGTCGATCTCACGTGGTCGTTGGCCAGGGAGAGGGCGAGGTGCGTCGACGGAGAAACCACGCAGTCCGAGTCTCTTGTATGGGCAGCGACGGTAAATGTGGTCGGCCTCTCCGCAGTGGTAGCACAGAGGACGGTTATCGGGAGTTCGCCATACGTCCGTCTTCCTCGGCGTCTGGTTTCGGGCTACGGGGGGTCGGGCGGGTGACAGTGGGCGGCGGTACGGCGGGGCCTCTTGACGGCGTGTTGGAGCAGGGCGGGGTCGACGAACAGCCGCGGAGTATGTCATAGCTTGTGGCTCTCGGGGTACCTCGGATGGCGTAGAAGTTCCCAACGCTTGTTGCACTTCTTCTCTAATCACGTCGGTGAGGGAAGCGACTTGGGGCTGCGGCGGCGTTGGGAGAAGTTTCCGCAGCTCCTCTCTCACTATTGCGCGGATAGTCTCGCGTAGGCTGTCGGCCGGGATCCGCGTGCTGCCAAAGTCGTTCTCATTGGCCGCGCCAACAAAGTTGCGGTCATACTGCTTAGCACGCATTTCGAGGGCTTTTTCAATGGTGCTGGCTTCGGTCACGAATTCGGCGACGGTTTTGGGCGGATTTCGGACAAGTCCAGCAAACAGTTCCTCCTTCACTCCGCGCATTAAGAAGCGCAACTTCTTTTCTTCCGTCATTTCGGGGTCCGCGCGGCGAAATAGCTGCTTCATCTCCTCAACAAAGATCACGACACCTTCGTTGGGGTGTTGCGTGCGTGTTTCCAACAAAAGGGCGGCTCTTTCTTTCCGCACGACGGTAGTGAAGGTCTTAGTGAACTCGCTTTTGAACTGAGCCCAGTTTGTCAAGGAGCTCTCGTGGTTCTCGAACCAAGTGCGAGCCGAATCTTCCAAGTAAAAGAAAACGTGCCGGAACGTTTCTGCGTCGTCCCACCTGTTGAATTTCCGGACGCGCTCCAGTTTCTCCAACCATTCTTCTGGGTCTTCTGCGGGGGCTCCTCGGAATGATGGCGGTTCCCGTGGCTGCTGCAGAACGACAGGAGGATTGGCTTGGTTGAGCATGGTGCTGGTTGCGACGTTTTTCTTCTTCGTCTTCTCCGGTAGTAGACCGAACTCGGGTGGTAAATCTTGCACGCGGAGGCTGGCTCTTGTCGGACTGGCTTGGCGGCTTCCAGAGGTTGTAGTGGGCATGAAGGGTGCGTACCCCGCACCTCCACCAGATGTCACGTAGCCAAGGACGAAGCAGTTGTTTGGGAAAGAAACAAGTTTATTGGAGCGAACTTGTGCTCCCCTAACAACTGAAAAGAATACAGAGGCGGCGAAGCAGTGGTCAACAAAGTGACGTACGTGCGTCGGCGAGCGTCGCAGAATCGAATGCCCCGGCGTCTGCTCTGCAGGCTTTTTATCTTTCGGCGCGCGTGGTTCTGGAACCGTCGATTCGCATCGAGAACATTGTAGATGCAAGAAGATTATTCCGGGATGTTCACGTTAGATCGGAATGCTCTCCCTATCTGAACAGATAACACATGCGGCACAGAAAGAAAGAATGGAACACGCGCTTCCCTTGGCACGGAGATAACACAGACCGGCGCAGCCGGGCGGTAAAAGCAAAACACAAATAAACAAACCCAATGCATGGTTCGCGGCAATATGTGGCGCGCGCGCGGACCCCGCAGGTGGTCCCAGTTGACAGCCCCCGGCGGCGGCGGTGCGCGCTTTGCTTCGTCCATTCTCCCGCCTCTGCGGGGTTTCTTTCTTCTTCGCGTTCTCAAACTGAACCCGTCGCAACAGCACCTGTCAGCTATCTTCCCCGAACCACCCCGTGTAGTGCATCGTAAAGACAAGAACTTAAGAGATATGCTTGTTAAGGCTAAAATTGGAGTCACGAAACAACACTCAGGCTGCCGCCCATGCGGGAAAACGCGCTGCAAAATTTGTCCCCTCATCACCCCAACCAACACGGCAAAATCTAACTTTTCCAAATTTTCCTTCCCAATAAAAGAAAGCCTCGACTGTGATTCCAGTAACGTCGTATACAGACTGCACTGCGAAATGTGTGGCAAGGACTATATTGGCCAGACCGAGAATGCATTCCGGCTCAGATTCAACAACCACAAATCCCACGTCACCTCGTAGCCAGATCTACCAGTTTCCAAACATATGCGCCTGCCGGACCATTCCATTGAGCATATCAGAATTACTCTCCTGCAGTCCGACTTCCTCTCTTCTCTCTACCGCGAGCTGAGGGAGTTCTACTTTATACATAAATTCCAGGCATTCACCCATGGCATCAATGAGGACCCGGGCCGCCTCTCATTCTTGCGGCAAGAAGCTGCGCCTTAGGCGGAAATATCGGGGCCTTGCGGGCGGTGGAGGGGGTGAGCGTGGAACCGGGATCGTGCATACAACTTAACAAAAGAAAGTAAGAAGGAAAAAGGGAAACCCCGTTTTTGGGACTAAGTCAAGCAAAACAAACGGGATAGAACGCCCCCCACCCTCCTCCGCCCGTTCGGCAACCAGCACCCGTCTCATCAGTGACCTTGAACAGCTGTGAGCGCTGCCCGCAGGCCCGCTGACGCAGAGTGGCCTGAATTATGACCGCCGCACCGCTGACAGACAAACGGCCGAAGAATGCGCTGCAAACGAAACCAAGTCCCAGTGTTGCTTGTCCCGCGGCTCGCTGGCCGCGCGGCAAAGCTGTGCTACACCACTCGGTTTCGTCGAAGTGGCGTCAAGACGAGAGCTGCTGTAGGCTTAACCAGGAGTGAAACAAAATCGAAAATGGGACAGGAAATTCCGAGTATGGTGCGGGGACCATGCGTCGACTGGGCGGGCCGTGCATGCATGCGGCCTTGCAGTTTGACCGAATCGAAGATCTATGCCTGTGCCGGCACCTTATGTCCGTCTACCTTCACCCTCCCCCCCTTATTTTTTGCCCCTTTTCCCTTCCCGCTGACTATTTTTACACCATTTACGGAGCACGCAGGACTCACTCTTGTTTTTGATTTTGTGTTTGCTTGTGTGCTTCTTGTTATCGTGTTTTGGTGCTGCCTTTTTGTCCGTGTTCTTTCCCCTTCCCTCACCTTCCACCTTTCCAGCCAATTGGAATGCCTCACTTGCTCAAACTGTTTGAAACACCCCTCACCCGCGACCTCTCCTGGAGGGATGAGGGAAGTGATCCTCCCTCACAGAAGTTTTTGTATAAAGGCGAAATGTGAGCAATTAAAATACAGCCCTGAAGAAGGCGTTTCTAACTCCGAAACTGTTGGCAACAAAAAAACGGGAAACGTGTCAGTCGACTTCTTTCACTATATATATATATATATATATATATATATATATATATATATATATATATATATATATATATATATATATATATATATATATACATATGCACACACACACACAATATACTGAGCTTCGAATGTAAGGCAGGGCATGACTTTGACACTACAGATTTTGGAAAAAAGCCTCCTCTTGTATTTGAATAAGTACGGTGCTTTGTACCTGTTCTTGATGACTGTATAGGGACCGGGCAGCTGGACGGGTGGCGCCACCATTTGGCGCTCCCCTCGTCAGTGGAATGAGCCGGTGCATTGGACTACATAGCCTCCCGTTGTTTTTGTCGTGTTTGCTTCGGTGCTTTGTATGTTTTGGTGGCGTTGTGAGCAGACATGTGAGATGAAACGAAGTCTAGACAGATGTGTTGGGTTCTTAGATGCAGTAATGACTACGTAAACTTTTCGGACGCGTCTAAAGTTGGGTATCGGCTGCAATGGCATGAGCGCTTTTTGCAGCAATCTGCGCTTGGCTGCACCCGTTCTGAGTACGAATAAAACTACTATTGTTAGTATTATTTTCTTCTTAAATGCACTAACGGCTACGCAAACTTATTGGATGCTTGTAAGGTTGGGGAAGGGCTACATTGACACGAGCGCTTTTTGCAGCGCTCTGCGCCTGGCTCCTGGCGATCTGGGTAGGAATAAAACTATTAGCAATATTAGAATTCACTTCTACCACTTTAAATTATCTTCACTGGTTTCAGTGACTACGGTTTCCACGCCAGCCTTAGCACTGGGATACCTCGATACGTGTGCTTTAAATAGAAAGGCACCTGCATACGAGATGGATTACCGTGTAGCCGTATGAATGTTGCGGTAGTTTACACTTTCTGTAACCGTGAGCTTTGTACCTTCGGTTTTGGTGAGCGACACTGTGACAGCATGGGAGCCTGAAAGCCGAAGTGGAAATCCCATGTTTGTGGTGGTCATTTTATCAAGAGCCAAAGTTATTCACCAACTCAACAGCCCAAGCTACAAACCATCCCTCCTCCCCTTCCCGTTTTACCACCTGCGTGGAATAAAGGCTGGCACCGATAGTTAAAAAATATGGCAGTGGTAACGTCAGCCGGTGTTTTTTGTAGCTTAAGTATTCTTTACAGAGTACCTAAAAAAATTGTGTAATGCCTGGTGAATACACCAAAAACGCGCAATTAGTTGCCTCAAATATGGGTGCATGAGCCCGAGTCCTCCACCACAGACACATTTCCGACACGCTGGAAAAAGTTTAGATTTGGAGAGGGGGCATGGAAGTTCAAAATTAAACAGCAAAATCATCTAGCCCTCCGTCAAATGATTATGATGGTTGAACATAAAGCTTTCTTCGTGCGAAATCGAATGGGAAATGGTCATAGTCAAAGACGCTGAGATCAAAAGACCAAACTGCGTGCTGGTCAAATTCGACGCTTAACTAGTCAAAGTTTAAATCCAGAAGGCAACCGAGGAAATCCATACGATAGAGCTTTGCGATAAACCATAATCGTCGTTAGACGGAGGTGTGCATGATTTTTCAAGCATAGCTGTGGCATCTTGTAAACCGACCGCAGCATTTAGTTGTGAAGCTGAGTACAGGTTTTGGGCACCCTCCTGTCTTGCGTCCTTCAGCCACGCAGGAATTGGTTTTTGAAAAACCATTTACCAACTAGCCAGCAACCATTGCAATTCTTGTAAAGCAATGCTTCTCCACGACAAGCAATAACGTTCTACGTACTATCATGCGGTATTTATTCTATCAACGATTCCCGATTACTGTAGTAAGAGCATTTCTGTGAAATTAAACACTTTCAACCGTAGGTAATGAAGTTACGGAAGCGTCGTCTGTCACAATTTCTGTTTTTGAGGTAAATCTTCGAAGACACCCCCCAACTTTGTCTTTCGCTTGTGCACGACGTCGTCGCCGTTTCGTCATCAACTGCCAAAGGCCATCGCCGCAGCATTCCTAGATCGGTTGCACACACCGGCTTTTTGGGAGCATTTAGCGGCAATATACTCGTCGATTCGCGAAACTGCATGCAGGCATGAAAAAATTGCATGAAGCAATGAACTTTCACTTCCAGCTTGACTTCCAGCTTGGCACATTGAGCGTCGTCTGCTATTTGTAAATACTGAGTATGGGCGTAAATAACACACATGGCATGCCTTGTAAACGTCACATCCACGCTCAAGATTTACCGATCTGAAAAAAATTCACGTGGGGTTGCGTACGCTTTGCAAGCCGCACCGCAGAAAAACGACAGAAAGCCATGCACAACTACGCTGTGCTGGCCGCCACCGGCATTCCACTGACGAGCGGTTCGCCACGGGCGGCGCTGTTCGCTGAAACGACGGTGGTGCCATACAACGGCCGCCCGGTCCCTATAAAGAGATGGAAAATCTGGTACACTGCCTCCCCTTCACCCACTTCTCTCTCCCCCCCCCCCCCCCCCCTCTCTCTCTCTCTCTCTCTCTCTCTCTCTCTCTCTCTCTATATATATATATATATATATATATATATATATATATATATATATATATATATATATATATATATATATATATATATATATATATATATATATATATATATATATCCCTCTCTCTCTTTGCTGTGCGCAGGCTCACGTGTGTGGATCCAGAGTGTGGTGTGCGCGTCGAGAGCTGCCCCGATCACGTCTGCGTGCCTGCACCGCCGAAAAAAAAAGCCCGCATCAGGTCAAGGCCGGCTGTTGTTGCGCAAGGAGCCACTTCACCGAACAAGAAGAAGAGAGGACGGCCCTCCTCGAAGAAGAAGGCACAGCGTTCAAAGGTGCTCCGTGCCACTTTTGGGGGTACACACATGGGAACTGTATTTTTCGGTCTATTAGTCGCACCAGCGTACAACTTGCACTCCCCCTAGGTCCTCCTACTTTCTTAAAAATTTCGTGGATAACTCACATACCCTTGCATGGATAGGGAGAAAAACGAGTGTGCATCATTTCCTGCATGCATATGGTGCGAACTCGGGTAATGGCAGCTCTCCAGGCACAGCTGCGCCGCTACGTCTGAGGACATGGCCAGCAAAGATGACTGGAAAAGTTCTCAGGGCCAAATGAAAGGCCTTTCAGGTGGTCCTCTTTTAAGTGCAGAGCACTTTAGGGGCTTGCCTTGTCGTAGCTCGCCCCACGGTGTACCGTTGTGACGGTGTCCCTCACAACCTTCAAAAAACAAGCGGCTTTCGTGAACCGCTGGCGCTTTTCATACATCTCCCCGTTATTTAGCGCTGAGAAAACTGCAGGTACATTTGATGAAAATACGTGTAATTAACTGGCAAAAACACTCGTTAGGTTGGTTTTTACTATAGCGGAAAAAAGTGGCAGTGCAACAAAAAATGGTGCGTACCAAACTGTGCTGTGCAACGCCAGCACGTGCGAGTGGAAAAGCAAGCACAAAAAGAACAGATCTCCCGCTGGCGCAGCTTCAGGCAGGGGGCACGCTAGCACCGCGAAGGCGGGAAATTCGAAATGCGTTGGACAAACCTCCGCTGAATTCATCAGGAGAGGGGTGAGACAGGGAGGTGAAGAGCGTGATGGGTGGTAGCAGTGAGCGGATAACAGTGCCACAGCCCGTTATGGCGAATCACTGCTCTGCACTTCCGACAGCTTTCACATTGAGTGGAATGGTCTTAATTTTTTTAAAGCGAAAGCTCTCTTTGTGGGACCGATGGCGTCCTGTTAAAAAAACTAACGCAGTTCCCCATAGACCGGTTGGTCAACCGAAAAGCTCTGATAAGATCTCTGGACAAACAGCGCGTGCATGAAACCGGGCCTCCACTATGTCAAAAAAGCTAATTGAAAATCACGAAAAGGAATGGTTCCAGATAAGATAATACACGCGTCGATCAAGAAAAAGGAGTACAGTAGTACCATAGAGCCTCGTTGATAATTCCCGGTTCATACGATTTCCCGTTTACTACGCGGTCAATGGTGAGCACTAAAAATGCCCCATCGTGCTATAGTGTTTGTTCCCTAGTTACTACATTCCTGGATAAGACTATTTCCCAGTAAGTACCTTCAAAATTGTATCGAACTACGACCGGATGATATGTTTTGCGGTGAACAGAAAAACGTGCTGAGAAGCGTACGGACCGAGCCTCAGCGCGCGCAGCACAATAAGCAGGCGCCGAGTGGCGGTCAGGTCGCCTGGATCACCATGGCAGCTTTCCCACAGTGCTGGGCTTGCCGGATTCACTTGGTAACACGGCTGCCTTTAGCCAACGTTGCCTGTATAACATTGCCCGTCAGGGCAGTGGGAACAGCCTAGCTTCGTGCGCGCTGACGACCTTTCCCCGTACGTCAGTGCTCGAGCTTGACAGAGAGGCAGTGAAAAAACCGGGGAGGCGTAGGTACTATTTTGAGCAATATGAAAGGGAACACAGGAACGCGTAGAAAACACCCTCAGACTCAGCTATGAATGACACGCAGCGGCCGCCCTCGGAAACAAAGTGGAAAGGGGGACGCTGTTCTAACAACTGTTTGCATTCCCGCCGTGCGTCTTATTGGCTGTCGGACGACACCATATTATCGGCGGAATGATGCAAGCTGCTGCTTCGTAGAAATGCCGGCGTAGCGGGAGTGCCAACAGTTAGTGGAAGAGAGCCCTCCTTTCCCCCTCTGTTTTTCTTCACAGCGCCGTCCGCGTATCGCTCCGAGTCCGTTTCGAGGCTGTTTGCCGCACGTTCCTGTGTTCCCATTCATATTGCTCATAATAGTACAGTGAACTTCTGTCTAGTTTATTGTAGTGTAGTGAGCACCACTCCGCTTGCGTTGTTAAGGTGGCTATCGCCGCCTCACAAAGGGTGGATGAATCTGTACATTGTTTCCTATCGTTTGCATGAAGTGGCACTGCCTGGTGGACCAGGTGGGAACGTGGTCTTTGTTTATGGGAAACAAAAAGCAGTGGTTTTGCCGTTTTCATTGTTGCACTGGAGGCATTGCTTCAGCAGTCTGGGTGTCTAGGGAACGTAAGCCTTTGTCACTGAAGCAGTTGTCGACGAGGACCCGAAAAGGAAGCGGATTGAAATCACAAGTGAACTAGGACTGCCCGCATAAACACTCAACATGATCGTTTCTAAGCTCAAGGAGATAGAAGCCAACACAGTAGTGTTCGGTGGGGGGGTTGGATTGATTGGATTGAATAAATTTTATTTAAGCCGGCAGAACGACGTTTTTACGCGCCGCGACGCGGGCCTCGGCGTCGTCCTGGTGGCTACTCATCCGAGACGTGAGCTCGCCGTTGCCGTCTCGCGAGTCTCATGCCTTGCGAGCGCCCGCAGGACCTGCTGGACGGCCCAGTGTTGATTCTCGTAGGTGTAGCTCCTTGCGGCTTCTTGACGTCCTTGTGGTTCTTGACGTCCTTGTGGTTCTTGACGTGGTTCTTGTGGTTCTTGACGTCGCTTCCATTGGGCTCGTGACACAGTTCCATAAGATGTGCGTCTCGTCTGCACTCTCCCTGCAGCAGAGCTGGCACTTGTCAGTCGGGTATGCCTCCGGATACATTCGGTGCATCAGAGCCCAAAACAGGCCCATAGAGCGAAGCACGGGGAACGAATTGCCAACTTTCAACCATCGTCGTGTGGCGTGCCTTTGTGGGTTGGCTTTTTCACGTGACATGTAAGCCACGCAAGAAAGCCGAACACGTGCAAACCTTGCGCCAAACAAGTGTACACTGACTCTGGTGTCTGTGTTAGCTGAAGTGAAACGCTACTTATGTAAAATTTATGAGCAGAAAGGAAGTTTTTTGTCAATATAAGTGGCATGATGGAGGGATCATGAGTTAAAATAGCTGTTCGCAATGCCTTCAGTGAGGCACTGGTCATGCATGCCTCCTGTGTTAATCGACCAGGTTTAGGGGAAATCCCCAAGGTGGAGTAAGTTTCTGTTTATGAAAATTTGATATGCAGTCAAACCCAGGTATAACGAACCCGGATAGAGCGAATTATGCTATGTATCGAACAAAAATATTTCAGTTACGGAAATACATGGGAAACATATTCCTTATAACGAAGTTCACATCGGATATATCGAACTCTGTGCGCCTAGAATGGCCGCCGAAATGCATGGTCTCAAAGCGGCGATTGAGATGTTGATTGGCCGCAACCACGGAGCAAGAGCCGCGACTGAGACATTGCGCGTCGCACGGAGCGACATGACGCCCGACACTTTCCGTAACTGTTTCCGACGCGCGGGACTCACGGAACCCGCCCAGTCAGCGAGTCCGGGCCAAGACAGCAGCATTGGTGAACTGTGGGAAGAGCTCGCCAATGTTCCTGATGATGTCGCAAGTGAGAGCCGTCCGACGCTTATAATGAAGCGCTTTCTGCAGTCGATATGCTCCGCCAATGCTTCTTCCATTTTGGAGGACACGGACTTGAACTGGTGCAAACAATATTTGTGTAGAGAATGCTATGCTAGTTGAAGCCGCCAAAACGAAAGAGTGAAAACAAAAATCACCGCTTTTTTACAAAGTAGGAAATTGGGGCAGAAAGTAGCTTTATTACTTGCAATAGATGGATTACTTTGGGTGTAGTAATCAGCTCGTTATAGGCGGGTTCGGCTATATCGAACTATTGGATATATCGAACTAATCGAATTGCATATTGCAGTTCGCTATAAACGGGTTTGACTGTACACCTGATATGCAGCCATTTGGCTACAAAGGACTAGGAAGAATTTTTCTTCAACTGTGAAGTTTGTAAAAAGCTGTTTAGCTTTCTTGTAGCCGCATGGCTGCATTTTCAGGTGGATGCCGAATTTTCCTTCACAGAAACGTCGTGTCTTGACTACCCAAGTTATTTGTTTGTTAATAGCTATGTCTTAGAAGCTGTATACATACTAAATCAAAGATGTTCGTACTTTAAATTATTATATTTGATTCACAACAGTCAGTTTTTACTATTCTAATCGATTCACAGCCCCAATCTGTTATTTGCGCATCTCTACCTAAATGTTTCATCTAGTGTGAGAATGTGTTAGAAAAATTGCCTGGTGCCACACTAACGCAGCAGAATTCGTGTAGGTTGTATGTATGCAAAAATTCTGTCCTGTACAAACTGAACTTTGTGAACTTTAAAGTGGTCTGATTGTACTTTCTGTGGGGAATATAACACGTTCAAGAATGGGGCCAATTTCTGGTAATAGGCAAGTGCTGTGAAACAGGCATTTGGCCCTCTTTTGAATGTTGCGGTATGTTTAAAATTTCCTATCAGTGCGCACTGTTATGGATGTTTTTCAAGTTATCAAATCGTTCTTGTTACTACAGTTGCACCTCGTTATAAAGAACACTGATATAGCGAATTATTGGCTATAGCGAACTAAATACGAACTTGGTTGGTCACTGTTTATTTCAATGACACTTATTCTTTTATAACAAAACTGAAACCGTGAGAGCTGCGCGCTGTCGGATATAATGAAGAAATATTTGACCAGTGGGCTGAGAAGCTACTTGGAAGAACTCCCGGCGTCCAAAACTGCAGAAGTAAGAAAGGCCCCTTTGTTCCTGGACACTGTGGAAAACTTCATCCTGTTCAGTGCTGTGAATAGCCACTAGGCGAAGAGCACATCCTTCCCCGGAAAAATAGAAATGCAGGGCTGTTTTTTTTTTTTTTTTCAAATAAACTTTCTTCTGTTGTAATTTCTGTTTCGTGTTGTGGTTCATTGAGCTTTAAATGCCACAAGAAGAAAGATAAGGGTTGCCTTGTTTATAGTTGGTTTGAAGACTGAAATAATGTGTTTTTGTATTAAGGATTTTCGCGCAAGCGAGATTACGGATTGGTTTGAACCGATTTTTAGCTCTACTGTTACAACGAATATCGGATATAACAAACTAAATTACTGTCTTGATACTACTACGTTATAACGAGATTCGACTGTATTAGCAAGTTGTCTCTTTCTTTTAGATGCGACTGCATATCATTCACTCGCCTTGTCCCTGCATCCGGCATCATCGGCGTTGTCGTCGGTGTCCGCCCCTCCCCCATTCTCCTCACCGCACCAGCTGCGCTCTCCGCCGCTCACCCCCTCTCCTCTCCGATAGCGAACACTCTCTCGCGAGGGGCATTAGATTGGATTGGATTGGATTGGATTTGGATTGGATTGGATTAAAGTGGATTGTGTTGCGTCATAGCCGCGGCAGACGCACTGGCGCCGACGCGTCCCCTCACCATTATGCGCGCTATAAAACGTGGTGCCTGCGCCGCTCCGCGCCATCATTCCAGCGCCGTTCCTCCACTGTCCAACGCTGCAACGTGAACCCCCTATGCGTTGCATCTACACAGGGGTTCCCGCGAGGGGAGGTGGGAGTTTTTATATAAGAAAAAATACCCGTGGTTGCGGGTCTTGGCGACTTTGAGCCAATAAACTCGTTCAGCAATGTTTAAAGCTTGCTTCAGGGCCGCTTTAAAATAGTTTTGTCGCATTGTGTCACCAAAGATGTAAGCTATTTGTTCTGTCAGAAAGGTAAAGTTGTTGCTGATGTGCACTTTGTTGTAACGTGTTTTTTTTTTTTCTTCAATGATCTGGCTTGAGCAACATGCCCCAGGCTACTCAGCTGTGCGAGGTCATTCAGATGCTTAGCCATATTTTACAGTTTCAACTAAATTCGTGTATAATTTCACATTGCTGGGAGATCGAAGTATGTTGGCCAATGTGTACTTTTGCGCATTACTCTGACGTAGTAATACTTTTTGTTTTCAGTTGATTGCCTTAAAACGGCTGTTTTTAAGTGTTGAGAAGTCATCGTCCTTTTTTTACATTTTTTTTTTTTCCAGCACACTCAGACGGTGTCCTCATCTCGTGAGGGTTCCGTGAGCTTATTCTTGTCAATAACCAATGGCAGCGCCGCGTCGACGCAGGTCAACCACAGATGGCAAGCTGAAAAGGTGGGTTGTAGACTGCGAAGTGATGGGCACGTCAAAACGAATAAATTATTCCCTGTCTTGTTTCAAGACACTTTTCCAATGAACCCAAACCACCTTGTGTAAACTGGAGTGTGCGTCGACATCAATCCCTTAGCCTGAGTGGAAAAAATGTGACAAGAAATTTAGAGCCCTTTTACCGGTGGGAAATTGGAAGACCAGCAAAAAATGTTTTGGTGATGCGGGTTCGATTCCCGGCCGCCGCCGCCGCTTTTCTGATGGAAGCGAAAAGCAAAAACGCCCGTGTTTACGTGACTTTGGTGCACGTTAAAGATCACCAGGTGGTCAAAATTAATCCGGGGTCCTCCACTAAGGCGCGCCTTATTGCCTGCGTTGCGTCGGTGTGTTAAACCCTATGATCAAAGTCAAAACTGCTTTGGTGGGCAACTATATTGAGTTATGTTCGGTGACTTCCTGTATTCATAGAATGAAAACAGATACGCATAATTTCTCTAGAATTAATTCTAAACTGTTTCTCGTATCATTTGTTTCAGGGTAGTTTCGGTTAAACAAGGGTCACGGCCGTTTTTCGTAACCATCCTGCTTTTGCGGGCAGGCTTGTTTTTACAGCAGACAGGAATTCTGTAACGTTTACAATTTCAGTGTGAACTACCTTACTACGAAAGGAAAATGATCATCCTAGCAGCCAGTTTCAATGTGTTTTTTTTTTTTTCCAAGACACCTACACATAGTATCGAGAGCTACAGAGCCTTTTACATTAGCCCTGGAGTGAGTGCGTGCAATGATTTGTCGATGCGACCCAATAGATACACGCAATTTTGGTCGGAACCTAGTGCAAGACAGCTTCGGTGTAAAAACACACTGAAGAAAAAGTCACTGGCAGCACCATTTTGTAAGTGCAGAGCCCTTTAGGGGCTCGCCTTGTCGTCGTAGCTCGCTCGCTGGACCCAAGTAGAGCCACACGGTGCTCCGTCGGAGCGCCTGTCGTTGTTGCATACCCAGAGGCTTCGCCAGCCAAGCAGTTTATATGTCACAAGTGTTCGAAACTCGTTAACCACTGGCACTTGTCATACATCTCCCTGTTTAGCGCAAAGGAAACTGCAGTTACATTTGGGGCAAAATATACGTAATTAACCTGCAGCGCTCACGTTCATTTAGTTAGGAACGCTCGTTGAGTTGGTTTTCACGATAGTAAGTGAAAAAAAGTGGCAGTGCAACGGCGGCACGTGCGGGAAGAAAACCAAGCACAAAAAAGAGCAGAATTCCCGCTGGCACACTTGGCAACGGCAGGAAATCTGAAATGCGTCGGGTGGTAGCAGTGAGCAGATAACGGCGCTACAGCCCATTTATGGCGAATCACTGCTCTGCACTTCCGACTGCTTTCACATTGAGTGGAACGGCTTTAATTTTGTGATTGGTTGCTGCTTGTTTTGTCCATCCTCTCAGTGGTTGACGTGCTCGCAACTGGTTACTTTTCCTCTCTCTCGCACTTGTTTGCTGACTTTGTTTGCCAGCTTCGTCAGTTTGAAGATTCATTTTGACGTTCTGCAGTCTGTAACTTTCCTTCTCAGGAGACAGTGAATTGCCTATTTTTCAAATAAGACCGCAAAAGATAGACACCGAACATATGAAGAATAGATGGGATGAGCACTCGGTCTTTCTATTCTTCGTCTTTCAAATGTCCATTTTTTGCACTCTCTTTTTTTTTTAAGAATCACGAAGCAACTCACCCAACCGCACATTTCATTAATGTGATTAGTATTTTTATTAACTGCAAGTGTGGGTGTCTCGGTGCCTTCACACCCTGTGTTTTATCGCAGTGCAAACTTCAAATCAAAAGAAATTCATTGGTTTATTTCATAGGCAGAAAACCTTTTTTTTAGCAGTCTTCATAAACAGGGATGTGAAGTTGTGTACAAATAGAACGCGATCACGAAAATTATGCACCAAAACACACAAATAGTGCGATGTCTATCCATGCAAGTCAAATTGACGCGTGGGTTGATTACAGTAACAAAACGGGGAAAGAGGTTTTCCATATGTGCCCAATACTACGCCATTATTGGTCCTTTAAAAGCAGTATTTTTCGTTTTTCATGTTGTGTTCGTATTTTATTTGTCTATGACTGTACATCTAGTAGGTATGCCTGGCATGTGGTCTGGTTTAATGTGCATCATGTTCCTCCCGTTTTCTTGCTCCGCGCAGGGCTGTTTGACGAGAAGTGTGAACTGCATTCCCAGCGGGAGCAACGCTCGGCTCACCACCACACCTGTTCCTGCGTGCCAGTCTGGTTCTACCAGCAACCCTTCCCACCAGAAGCGGCTTTGTGAACCACAGCTTGTGACTCACCCACGCAATTTTTCACCATACTTGGCCAGCCTTCTGTCAGACAGTAGGGCGGTGGAACAGGGGTTGACGGAACACAAGGACAGTGGTAGGGAAAGTGCGACCGGGCTGCTAGCAGCTTCAGATCAAGAACCTTCGTCTCCACGAGTACCGGAGGTCGAGGAGATGAGCTACTGGAATGCGACAAAGATAAAACAAGAGGTCGCAGAATGTGAAAATGATGACTCCGTGGAACATCGGGCCGAGCCATGCGAAGTTTCAAACGAGGAACTTATCCTGCCGGATGTACCTGATACTGCGGGCTTATTTAACGGGACGAGGATAAAAGAGGAGGTTGAGAATTGCGAGGACAACTTGGCGAACCAGAAACATCTTGTAACAGAAGAATCGGAGGCAGTGGGCTTACTGGGTGCAACGTGGATACAGCAGGAGCTCATGAAAGGGGAAGACAACTGTGTGGAACATTGCACTGGACCCCCTGTATCTCACCGGCCGGAGGAACCCAATATAAAGCAGGAGCCGATGGAATGTGGTGACAGCAGTGCTGGGGCAGTTTTCGTTGTGCCCCTTGTGGTGCCAAAACAAGAATCGCCGTCGCTGCAACAACCAGAGCTGCTGATGGACCCTGGGTACCTGCTGGCTCGATATGAGGCAGATGGTATTGCAGGTATCACGCAACAGGAGGACTTTGCAACATAGTGCGCTTGGTGGTGGTACAACTAGGATACCCTTACACTGACATGAAGAAGAAACCAACATCACGAAGCCCTTAATGGGTTCGGAACGAGCTGCAAGCTGAGTTTGCATCAAAGTTAAGTAGTGCATGCTTGAAGGGACAGACAGCCGATTTTTGGCGAGAATATTTTCTTTATCCCGAATGGAAGGGCATCACTTAAAACACCTTAACCCAAAACGGTTTGGCTGGTAGCGCCCTAGAACTTTTGAAATCGGAATTTTTAGATCTAACAGCCATACGTGGCCCACCAAGAGGAATGCTAGCAGCCTTGACTGTGAGCTGTGCGACAACATACTTTTAACTGGACGCGAGATTAAGAGGGGCATTCAGAAATTTGTCTCCGGCTAAAACAACAATAATGTGCAACCTCTCCTATTCCTTCGTGCGGTTTTCGAATCGCGCATTGAAACGGACGGCGTTGTTTGGACCCGTACGGTAGTGGCATGTTTAGACACTTCATGATGCCACCTTTGAGACTTTGAGAATCATTTTCACCTGTTTTAAACTTTTTTGACGTATATAAAACTCCAGTATATGACTTTCATATCAGCTGGAGGACATGCACATGCACTTCACAAAATTCGGTTGTCTACCTTTAAAGGGACACTGAAGTGAATTTGTCAAGCTCCCGTTTTTGCTTGCACTGCGTAGACTGGCTCAAATTAGCACACTTTTCATCGTGTATCCGGTTGACAAGTCGGTAATTATTTTACAAAGCGCGAAAGGAAAAAAACTACCATGCGCGGTTTGCGGCGGCCGCACCAACTAAAGGCTGTGACGACGAGAGGAGACGCACCGTGATTGGACGATGTCCAAGGTTAGCCTTCAAACAAGTTTCGGTTTCGGTTCTGTAAAACAACATGCTTGACATCCGGCAGCATCGTTGGATGGGCATTCTCGATATCTCAGTAAGCATTGTACCGCGCTTCTGCCATGTTGTCTGCTGTGAAATGCATAAGCCTCCCAGGACGGCTTGGAATCTCGTAGTGGTCACTAGCCGAGGCCTACGCAGTGAATGAACGTCCTCCACGTCCCCGCAGACGCTCAAATGCCATGCGCTTCTCCCCCATATTTGGAGCTTGCTTCACTCATGCCTGTATCGTAAAATGCGTGTTCGCACAAGGCCAAGGGTCTGTTGCTTCTGGCCTGTGCCCCCTGCCCGCAAGCCGTCGATGCTTATGGCAACAGCACGCCAACAAGAACTCGCTAGCGCGTCAGTGTCAGCTTGCGCGCGTTCTGTGAACTAGTTCGTGGAGCAGTGAACGTTACGATCCAAAAAAAGGTGAACTCAGTATCGAAAACATCGACCGAAAATGAAAAGTCAACTTAAAAAAAAATTACCCTCGGGGATTCGAACTCGTGACTTGCAAAACACTTGCAATAACATAGGTACCTAGCGCTCCAGACCACTAGGCTACGGGCAAGCGCTGCTGACCTCGGAAATATAAGTTACATAATGTATAACCAGTTTACACTTTTATTTAGTTTTACCATTTCAAGCAGCTTAGGTGACCATTTGTTGTATAGCGCTCGTGTAGTAAGCGTCCAAGTTTCCACAATATCTCATGTCTAGCAATTGCATTTCTTAGACGGAAAAGCATTCGCAGATGCGTAGTCGTGCTGCTGACCGCTGTGCTTGTTTGCCCAGAGCAAAAAAGTGCTTCCTGCATCCTAGTTTTACGCTGTACGGTAAAAGTATCAGTTGATTTTATTTCCTTAGTACCTATATTGACTTCGCTGACTCTTCTCCCTCATTCAAGTGGCCTTAGATTTTCCTACTGGCGTACAAGTCAGCGAAGCGTCGCATGTGCGCTTGTGCAGCGCTTGTGTGAAGCGACCTTGACTTGTAGCTAGATACAGTGTACAAACTAACAAAGTAAAGAAAGGCGCATTCTTCCATTCACAAACGTGTTGTGACTTAGTTTCAACTGAACGAGCGAATTGCAACGACCAGTTGACGGCCAGCGGACTAAACGCTGGGCCGACTGACTGTCAGAAGGTCAGCGAGCCGTGCAGTAGCGCAGCCAATTGCCAGCACATCTCCTCCTGACGTCACACGAAAACGCCACAGAAATTGGGCGAGGGTGCAGAGAGGAGGACAGCATTTTCGAATTGATTTTTCTACTAAATAAATTTGCGTAAACGCGCTCAGAGTGGTCGAAACAGGGCCTAGGGACTCCGGACTAAAATTTGCGCTCGTAATCCTGCAATGTTTAAAATCACTTCAGTGTCCCTTTAATGTTGTGCTATAGCCAAAAAGGTGGTCGGAAAAACTTCATTTTTTGTGGTGGTAGGTTCCTGTGTGTGTAGACAGAGACGTACGAGTTATGGAATACAGCTCCACAGCCAAGACAGCCGTGTTTTGACGAGGTCTGCTTCACAGTGTGTCTGAGCACAGGAAGACTGGGAGCAGTGGATTGAGCCCGGAAAGCTGCCCACTGCATTGCCATTGTGTTGTTATTGCAAAAGAACATTTCTGGGAGTGTCCAGTTGTTTTAGTACACTTAGAATTTGCTGTGCATACTGTGATTGAACAAACTATAAAGCCCTGTTGAGATTAAACTCTCAGAATTTTGAATTTTTCAGCTTTCTTTGCATGCGCTGGTGGGTTATCATGTTGGTCTTGAGCACAGAGCGCTGCCACATTTCTTAAAAAGGCCTCAGTCACTGGCGCTAAAAGAGCTAGAAAGTAGCCAGTGCATGTTCCCGAAATTTGCCTACATTCTATGTCTTGCTTCACACCCCTGTCCTCGGCTAAGGGAGTTGCGATTGCCTCTACGTCATGGACACTGCACCACATTACGGCACATGGGCACAACACCTGCCACAATAGTTAGCAGTGGAACTGGAAATTAGAGCACAAAACTACTTAGTTGAAAGAGCTAGATCAAGGAATGTCCCAGTCGAAAGGACTGAAGAAGTCCTGCACATATTTGAGGTGACGGTTATGGCGACATTGCGGACTGCGAGCTCCCACACTCGCG
Source organism: Haemaphysalis longicornis (assembly GCF_048455015.1). Lineage (NCBI taxonomy): Eukaryota > Metazoa > Arthropoda > Arachnida > Ixodida > Ixodidae > Haemaphysalis > Haemaphysalis longicornis. Next base: position 68,967,349 of record NW_027526407.1, on the reverse strand, counting down.
CTGTAGCCAACCGTGGCAGGGAGTTTTAAGGCAATGGGTAGAAGCCTCAAAGAATGGCTGTCAGAGCCCTGGCCAAGCTCTGGCCGACGGTCTCTCTGCCAGTTTACTAGGCAGGGAGTTCCAAGACCTCACTGACCGTCAGGGTAAAGTTAGTGGAGAAAGAACCCCCACTCCCTGCTTCTTTCAAAATCGCATGGTTATTTCTTATCCCCCCTCTAATGATCGCCCCTCAAACAGGGCCGTACCGAAGTACTAGCTAAAGGGAACGCAGAACATTTTCACGTTTCTTGTCATTCATTTTGTAGAGAACAAACACCCCGGTTGCGAAGAAGTCAGTCATTCTTTTGGCCAAATGCATAAAATCTGTTGCTGGTTCAGACTACGATGCTAAGAAGCTCGCATCTGATGACCTATTTGTTGAAGTGAAGGAAAAATCACGGGGAGAACTTACTGGAACAAACCACACTGTCTGACTTGTCGGTTAGTGTGACACCACACTGGACCCTCAACTTCTCGCAAGGAGTCATTTTGGAAAGAGATTTAGAGTCTGGGAGAGAGGCAAAACTTTTTCAGGTGCTTCAACCACAAAGAGTAACGCCGGTAACGTGAATTTTAATTTGGAAAGTTAATTAAGAAATTCCGACAAAGCACCTAGTCCTGACATTTGATCGCACAAAACCCCCAGAAAAGGTCTAGGTGGGCTTTCTTAGCTGCAATGTATGACCATATGTACCAAATTCGCAGCGCTACTTTCAATGCCAACGATATGGCCATATATCTCGATGGTGTCGGGAAAAACTGACTTGTGCCAAATGTGCGCAGGTTGATCATTCATCAGAAGAATGTCAAAACAACACAGCAAAGTATCCGAATTGCAGCGATCCACACTTTCCTTATTCACGAACTTGCAAAAATTCAAAGCTGAAACAGAAATAATTCAGATGAAAGTGACAGAAAACATGACCTTTGCTGAGGCACGCCAAAAGTGCAAACTGCTTTTGGCCGCAACGTATGCAAACGCTGCCCATCAGGGGTTGGGACGGTGTTTGGTCTGCACAGCAACACAGTGCAGCCTTGCTGACGTGTCACTGTCTCCAGCCCTAGTTGAGTGGCCGCCTCCTGCTTCTGTGAGAGCTGTCGAGGCTGAGGTGGTCCCACCGTGACTGCCTTTGGCAGTCCAGAATCATGACGCTGCACCGATTGCGGAGTCTGGTGAATGTGTTGATGACGGTCCCCTTCGGGACTATTTCCGTGCCTTCCGGTCCAGCTCCGCTGACCCCAGTATGTCTGAGGGTGGGGTGGACACGGACACGGGGAGCCTTGGAACCGTACCCACCTTCTTCGCACTACAGGAAGCTCGTGACCACTTAAGGTAGCATTCGGGGTGGGCGCCGCAGAGACTCCACTTTGTCCACTCTCGAAGTTTGATTGCGACATGGACGCCGCACCCGCTCCACGAGCTGTGAAAGCAGCGTGAGAGTGGCCTAAAAACACTGAATGCCAGAAAAATCGTCCACCACTCACTGGGCCGAAACCAAATTAACCCAGTTAAATCGAAACATCAACTTTTACCCTTATGCATTCATAGAAAACAGACACTCCGGTCGCCCATAACATGAAATAACGGGAAAAGAAAGTATGGTCCGGGAACTGTAGGGGCCTTATTAAAAATGTGGCTGAATGTTACAGGATTCGCGAATGCATTAGCGTGTATTTGAAAGCTCACGGCCCATTCGGCTGCCCTCTGTTACTAATCGACAGTGTGTGGGCGTGTTGACGCGGTGCGCGAACTTTGCTAGCACACAGCACGGATGCTTTCCCACATAGCATCTATGCTAAAAGGAGACGGACACTGACGTCGATCACGGGCATCCGAAAACGCGGCTTGGCCAGAACCCTTCGAACGGCCGATGTCGGCGGCAGCGGCGAACTCATCGCCACATGCTCTGCAAGACTCCTACTTTCCCTATCTCTCTCCGGCAACATCAGGCACCGCTCTGCGGAGCGCATCATGGGACTTGTGTTTTGTATTTGTACTTTTTGTAGCGTAAGCTACACTGGCCTAGGTTGATTGGATTGGATCCAATCCATTTGGAGTACGGGTGTGTAGAGAATAGGGTCTGCGCATTCCAGAGGAGTGACGTCATAGCCGCGGCAGACGCACTGGCGCCGGTGTGTGCCCAGCTGTGCGCCTCCGTTGCACAGTAGCCAAGTCTGACGCTGCGCCGGAGCCGCTTGATAGCCGTTTCGCGTGGCTCCTGGAGAGCCGTGCTGCGCATGCGTGAGGAGCAGTGACTGGCCGGACTGGGTTGGATTTTAAATCGGTTTAGCAGCAGTAAGCATGATAATCAGCTAATCCTAGACAACCAGGAAACCTAAAACTAACCAGTTGAACCTTAGCTCACTCTACGTATATCCTGGCATAGCCGAGCTAAGCGACTGCTAATTTTAGATGCGACTGCATCTCATTCACTCGCCTTGTCCCTCCATACTGCGTTGTTGTTGCCCGTCCACACCCCTCCCCCATTCTCCTCGCCGCGCGAGCTGCGCTCTCCGCCGCTCACCCCCCTCTCCTCTCCGATAGCGAACACTCTCTCGCGAGAGGCATTGAATTGGATTCGATTGGATTGGCTTGGATTGGATTCGGAATGGATTAAAGTGGATTGTGTTGCGTCATAGCCGCGGCAGGGGTTCACGGCACGTTTCACGCGATGGGAGAATCAACCTAATGGAAACAACAACGGAACCCCCCTATGCGTCGCATCTACACAGGGGTTCCCGCGAGGGGAGGTGGGAGAAATTTTTTATTAGCGTTCGCAAAAGACCACTGATGCTGTTGGCGCTTCGGGTTCTAAATACGCGTTCTCCTCGAGCGCTATTCAGAACGTTGGTGGCATCAAGTCCTGGCGTTACTCCGTTGGAGTCGTAAGCATGCCAGCGGGTTATTGCTCCTGTAATCGTCGCTGTTCATCTTGCCAAGCAGTAAAGCAGCTGAGTTTTGCTCTCGAGAGCCGATCGGCTCTTTGTCGTTAACACCGACACAGCTCTCATGCGCCCCGCTCATCCACGACGCTACCACTACATGACGGAGGCGACGTATCTCGGTAGGGGGCACCTTCGCCAATGTAATACCTTTCTCAGTGGCTAAGGCGTTGTGCCGCTGAGCACGAGGACGCGGGTTCGATTCCCGGCAGCGGCGGCCGCTTTTCTGATGGAGGCGAATAACAAAAACGCCCGTGTGTACGAGATTTCGGCGCACGTCAAAGACGCCCAGGTGGTCAAAATTAATCCGGAGTCCTCCACTACGGCGCGCCTCATCGTCTGCGTTGCGTTGGCGCGTTAAACCCCACAATCAGTCATCAATGTAGTACCTTTCACAAACCTTGAATACCTGTTCACCAATTGTATTAGCTGCGATGGCAGCATGTCCACTCAGAGGAATACTATAAGGGGACATTAAGGCTTTCGCATTCACGACTGGCTGTGTACGGCATAGGTGTCCCGGACTGTTGACCGCTGGCGCGCCCCTTCTGTATTTGCATTTAAGCCTCACCATATCACTATCCCGTACAGGGGCAGCGTAGTCCGCTGGTATGCCTGCGTACAATCTGGTTAAAGGAGCCAGCCCAAGCAACCACGGATGTAATACAGCCGAACGTCGAATGCCCAGTTTGGATGGCCACTGTATGTTCATGTTTGGATGCACATTTTTGGACGTACAGTGGACAACCAGAAACGGTTGTACAAGTCCGAGTGACACCCGCTAGTGGACGTACAAGTTACTACGAAGCTACAAGTAATGGCTTAAATTGAATATAAAAGCAAGAACGAACAAGCTACTTTGCTTTTCAAATAAAAAGATTTTGTACATCAACACCCTGACTTGTTTGTATATTGCAAGTTTCATCTGCATGTTCCTAAAATTAAGCCTATTTTTTACTCTTTTGAAGCACCTCACCAACTTTAACGATGATCTCTTTGGAGAAGGACATATAAGAATTGGGACCCTCTAACGGTACATGCGAAGCAAGTTAACTGTGTTCATGTATGCCTGTCTGCCCGGTAGGTTTTTTGCGGTGTAGCATTCGTTGTAGGAACATATGCTTCTCGGTATGTGATTCTGGAAATTTTTGCAGAACATCCTATATGCATCCAATTTCGGGCGTCCGTCCGGCTGGACGTACGGAAGTATTACCGTACTTACCCGATTCTAACGCGCACTTTTTTTCCGGAAAAATAGGTCGAAAAATCGCATGCGCGTTAGAATCGGATACGAAACCGAAACTGCCGAAACAGTGGAAATTTCGTCCCATCCATCGCCGTCGCCATCTCAAGATGGCGCCAAAGCTTTTAGTTTTTCGGACGCAGGAAGCGCCTAGGCTTTTCTATCGGCGTTCACACAAATCGTCAAATCGTTCCACTTGCGCGCTTGATAACAGCAATGGCATCAGCGGCTCTCTCGCGTTGAAAACGAGCGGTCGGCTGAAGCGTGCGCCTCTGGAGAAGCTCGCGGGATGGGCGTGCGAGGCGTGGGCCACGATCCCGTCGACCATGGTTGAACGTTCGTTCAGGAGTGTGGCATGGCGAACGCGCTTGACGGCACCGAGGACGAGATGATGTGGTCAGCGGAGAGCGGCGAGGAGTGAGATGAGTGAGATTACTTGGGGAAATAAATCGCTCGTTTCTCTCGCATTCGTTTTTCTTGCTCACAAAGTTCCGTGCGCGTTACAATCGGAGGTGCAAGTTTTTTCGGCTTTTTTTTTGCCAGGAGAATCGGGTGCGCGTTAGAATCGGGTAATTACGGTAAGTGCGGACGTCCCATGGACGTACATGGTACGTCGATCAGCCTTGAAACTGAGCCGCAGCCCGTACGTCCATCCAGCCGGAATGGACATATGGTGGACGGCCGACGGACGTCCGGTAGTTGCTTAGGTTAATTGGGTCATGGCTTAATTCAAAGCTTCGTAGGCTGGAAACCGCCCAATGGCAAGACCAGAGGCAGGGGCACTGGGATAGGTGTTCTGTACGACGCCCCCACCCCTGCGTCCCCGGAGCTAGAGCATATGAAGTGTGCCACGTACGCCTCTCCTGGTTATGTGACAAGGTATCCGTCTTCCCCATGGGATTACTCTGAACTCTCCACTGTAACCTACGGGCCGCAATTCATCCAAGTGCGGGCGTAGTGAACACGAACGAAAAAAGGCCTCACAGAAAGAGTGCTCGGACATTTAGAATGCACAATTTTTAGATTTTTGTGGCAAGGGCGGTGCGATGGAGCAACACCTGGTGCACTGAGAGAATGTGTACTTACCTTCGTGCGCAAGTCTACGAAGCGTTAAAATAGTGTCTTATTGTGTTTAAATAAGGCAACAGTAAGACGAACAGATCGCTGTAAGCAGTGGGCATTTTCCGTGTAGAGAACAACCACATCGTACGAGGCATTTAACTCACAAGGCGGGATTAGCGGGGCAACTAGCGAAAAGAGTCGTTCACTCTTTCCTCCTGAGGCCACCGTCTGCTCTCCGGGGAAAGGTTACATCCAAATGCAGCTATGAACGAAGGCAGCTGCATCACGGGCTCGTCGCACATCATCTGCACAGTCTTGTTGGCGTCGTCTGTGGCACACACCGAGTAGCACGACGCCATGAAGAACAGTTCGTCCACAAAAGCGGTGGTCGGGAAGGCAGGGGCATCTCCAGCTTTTGTCTCGACACCTTCGTGCAAAGCCCGCTGAGCCGCATGCACAGCCACCGCCTCCAGGCTCTTCTCCGAAGTGTCGGTCGAGGTGACCTCCAGGAGAGATCTCGCCAGGATTCTTCCCGCACCCGCGTAGTTAATGACGGGGTGCAGCTCGGTATGGAAGAAGGGGTAGGAGAACAGAAGGGGATCGACAGTCAAGTTCAGCTCCCGGTTCCAGTCCAATTCTTGAATCCCGCCGATGCCAAGAATGTTGTAGATGCCCAGAGACAAGAGATGGCGCCGGGCTTCTTTGTATGCCACCCAGTTTCCGAAAAAGGATGGCTGCAGGGGTGGCAACACGTCCGCCGAGACGGAGGATTCAGACGGAGCCGCAATGCCGGCTGGGAGAGAGCCAGTCGCCCTTAGCGACTCTAAGATGGCGCGTTTGAGGACTGTGTCGCCGTCTGCAACGGGAACCAGCATGAACCACGCAAGCCCCACCATCTCCTTCACTTGTTGCAGGCACCGGGTCGGTTGGCCACGGAGCGGTTGGCCACGACTGCTTGCATTCCGGTCGTCTACCATCCAACCCAGGTGGAGTATCGTCCGGTACGCGATGTGCTCCTGCAGGGCGTATTGCATGCGGGCTCCGTGTTCGAACAAGTTGCTCATCGCTTGCAGGACACTCGGATTATCCACGTGGACCAGGGTTCCCCGCGTGATGTTTATCTCCGGTGGCTGCACGGAGCTAAGAGCATCAAGCCAGACGCGCACGGGGATCGACGGTGTGAGCAGCACACCCATCGTTCCCACACTAATCTCAAGCGGCTCAGCATTGGACGTAGAGTTGTCAATGCCCGAGGCCGTGCTGATCAGCGTGTCCAGCGACGTATCGCGGCCCACCATGGCCGGCTGCTGGTCCACGGGCAGTTCGAACATTTTCAAAGTGTTCTGGACGCGTCTTCTGTACGCCCTTGTCGTCCGAATTTTCTTCACCATAGCCGCCCACTCGGCGAGGGCTTTACTTTTCCCGATGTACACGGCAGGAGTTCCGTTGCCTCGCGAGCCCATATGGAGCTCGAACCACAGGTGGACTCCCCAGTTGACAGAGAGGTCCACTAAAACGCCGAGAAGGTCGTGCGGGCTTCGTTGACGGTAAGGCAGGATACGCCGGGCTCTGAGGAAAGCGGCGAGCTCAGCTGGCTCGCGTCGTCCGTGTAGACAGGAGTGCACTAGCGCTGCCACCTTGTCGGCGGTGGTGGTAACTGAATCCACCTCGGATGCATTCAATTCCAGTACCGACCGTAGGACCTGTCGCGTGAGCCTGGCTTCGGCCGCTTTTCGAATCGATGGGACCGTGTTCCCCCGGCGCCAGCGTCCGCACACGAAGCCGTACAGGCTGTGGCAAGGGTTGCAGTCGATGTCCAGGGACGACTGCAGCTCCCAAGAGTACTGCTGACACTGGCGGCTGTTGCAGACGGTACGGAGCGTGGACAGGAGCCGGTTCTTACGCACAAAGACGTGGCCGTGGTGGGAGGCCATGCTCTTGTTGGCCATGGCCAGGAGCTTGATCATCAAGGCTGCGCACAGGAGGATGCCGCAGACGCCTGCTGCCTTTCGGAAGCCCTTCAATACTGTGTGGGTGCGCCGTCCGACTCGGCGGAACCGCCACTCGCGTGCCTGAAATCGGGGAACAAGGATCTAATAAGGCATCGACAGGCTAGTCAGGTTCACCGTCAGTTCAAAATGGGACAACGCAGGAATCGTGTATGCCAGTGAGGATAACATGTCTGAGGGAGACTAAGGTAGCGGGCCACACTGCAGTGTAAAATCAGTGTCTATAGGGCTAGTGCGCTGCTACTTCGGCCGTACACGCAGCGCCACCTGGCAGCCTCCGCGGCATTTTTTGCTTGTCCGGGTCTTAGCGAAGTCAGCCGCCGCCGGTAACGAAGTGTTGCGGGATGGCGCCTGTGCGGGCGAAAACACGCAAATCAGTGTACTGTTGCGTCTACGGATGCCATAACAGCTACGCCAACACTGCTGACAAGCTCCCGAAAACCAGTTTTTATTCCTTTCCGTGGAAGCCGTACGAAGAGGAGCGCAGGCTGCGCTGGATTAGGGCTGTGCGTCGTGCAAGGTAAACAAGCGCGTTTGGCGTCTCTTTTGACAGCTCCCTCCTGGCTTCGGCTTCGGTGTTTCTGCCTGCAAAAATAAAAAAGAAAAGAAATGTGTTAATGTGGACTGAGGAGTTCTAACATGAGAAAGTTTGTTTGCTCAACAAACTTTCTTCTTCTTGTTAATATGACCTGTTTCATGCAATTTAGTTTATTCACGTGCATTTAAGACTCTATTTACTGCAAGTAAAAAGGACGGATTGAGCAAATGTTTAAGGTTGTGCACCCATACGTGAATCCTTACCGTAAGTTGTGGCTTGCGCCCAGAATGGGCGCGGTGAAGCGAGTGCAGCTGCAAGTGCTTCAAACTCTGTCCTCCTCGTTTTGATGCGGTGGGCCATCGTGCTTGTGATGCGGTGCTTCCGCTCTTGGTGCCATCTGCGACAAAATGTGCCATTTTGTATAAAATGCACAACACGCTGTGAAGCACATAAAGGCTGCAGATATAACAAACCTGTCTACAGCAGCCTGGCCCAGGGTTAAAAGCGCGATCTCCGCTATCTGCTCCACGCTTTTTTTCACAAACGTTTTGTAATACGTTTCCTCTCTCTGCTCCAGCATAGCGAGCAGGTTGCACCTGTTTATTGTCAGGGGTACCACGCTCGCCACCTGCATGGTTGCGTACGTTTCTCGCGCTTCCCCGAACAGCGATCTGACAACCTCGATGCCGAGATTGAGACTTTCGTCTACAGCTTCTGTGGAAGCACCGGTTGGATCTGCATTTTCGTCGTGGCTGTCCTCGCACGCGATCATGTCCGCGAACGCACACCTCACGCCCGAGAATTGGGCATGTACCGTTTTCGGGCACAGGGGTTTGAGTACTGGGGCAGGCAAGGGGCGACCTGTATAAATAATTATCAAGTTGTATGATGCAATACAAAAAAGCACGCATGCTTCAATGTTGAATAATCTGAACAATTCAAGAAAGCGCTCCTCGTGCTTACTTGCAAAGAGTTCCTTTATCTGTTTCTTCGTGTCCACGGTCGGTCGCGCAGAGGGTTTCCCCCAAGCACGCGGCAACTCCGTGCACGATTTCTCCTCGTGGCTGTTTATGAAAACGGCCACCGCCGCCGCGTGTTTACACCAACCGCGGCAGCCAGCCTTGCACGAACAGCGGCCTCGCACAATGCGCCTTGGGTTCGGCGACAACTACATAAACAAAACAAATCACCATGTACGTGAAATAAGCACATAAGGGTATCTCAAATACAATTCACTCACCTCCAGCCGCACGTCGTAGTCGCAAGTGCTCTTCATCTGCGGAATGCACCTGGCCACGATTTCAGACGGCGCCGTCTCGCTAAGGATTTCTTCTTTTACGCCGTACACGTGGTTGCTCGCGTAAAGCTTGATGCCGCGCCTGAAGCAACTTCCCTTGAAATACTTCTCAGGGCTCTGTATTTTACTAAAACCGCAATACAGCACGCACGATCCGCTTGGCGCCGTCATGCTGGCCTCGCGCGGACGCGGCCGAGCCATAGAGAAAGCCTTGCGGAGCTGCGTTGCACGGAACGGCGGACAAGCAAAAAATGCGGCGCGGCGCCGAAGGGGGCGCCACCGGTTCCAATTCAGTGGCGCCTCCAAACGAGCGCACGAGGCCTATTGAACCTGTGGAATAAAATTACAGCTTAAAGGAGCCATGGAGACAAAATACAAGTTGGGTTTATTACAAAGACTGCTTAGTCCCGATAACAATGATACCAATATCATCGCAATCTTCGAACAAATAACGGAGATATGAAAGAAAACGTGTGAAGTAGTCGCGACCCCCTAGCCGATTTGCCGCGACTTATCTATGACGTCACGGAACCTTGTTTGTGCTATTGGCGCCCGCCTAACTGACCTGTCGCGACGACACATGACTGGACGTCTGTAATGGGGCCTCTAGTTTCATTTGACCGCATCACTTGAATGCTAACGTGCAGTTAGCGCACTAAAAATTGTGTTTTATTGTTGGCCCATATGACGTCATTCTTGCTCATAACACGTCACTGTGGCGCAAAATTTGAAAGTTTTTAAATACTTCTTGCTTTTTTTTCGTTAAAAAAACATCTGTTGTGGCTGTAATGAAGCTGAGTGAGATACTGAATCCTAGTTCTTTCAAATTAAACGAAGTTGTATTTTCTCTTCATGGCTCCTTTAAAGGACACTGAGGGCAAAAACAAGTTGCTGTAGACGGATAGATTAGCTCACCGAGAACACGAATATATAGCACTCTTACGCACAGCCTTTTATTAAAGTAGGGTAGAAAATAGCGTAAACGTGAAGACAGGTGTCGCCGCCTGTGGTTGTACCGCGGAACTTGCACCGGAAGTGGCTAAAGTTGCGTGACAACTATTTTAAGATTACGCCTTCAGAAGCTTACTGAAACTTAACTGCAAATTTTTGAACGCTGAAGAAGAAAAAAATCTAGAAACAGTGTGGGGGCGCACCTGCTCGGCCACGCTCGGCCACCTATGTTGAGGGTGGCCGAGCGTACCCGCTCGGCCACCCTCAACATAGGTCACCCCATAGAGATAATATGCTGAACACTCGACAACCCAAAATGTCAACAAGTTACGGTTTCTGTGCAATACCTGGTGCAATACTCGGACGCATAATTGTACAGCCCTTGTACAGTAGTGTGGACATATCAACTTTCGTTATGACTAAAGTGATCATATTACTCAGACCCGAAAGCGGGAAAGGGGGGGGGGGGGCTAAGGAAGAACGCGGCACAAAATTGCAGTTTGTATTCCTACACCTGCACCATGCGGCCTCCCTGGTCGTCCAGGTTATTTCCTGGCCAGTAACTGATACTTCTTGCCTGAATTAATTGCCTCCAACATTTTTTTTTCATGTTTGCTGATGTATCTGTGGTACCGCTCGTGCGTCATGTGGAGATTTGCCTTCATTGCTTTGAGTGCACATGCGGTCAAATTAACGCGCGTCTTCTCTGCAGTCCGCATCTTATTCATCAGGGAAAACACTCTTTCCACTGGTGCGTTTGTGCCTGGCAAGCACACGGCGTACTCAACGTTTGTCTTGATATTGTTGTAAGGCTCGAAGTTCTGAAGATCGTTCACCCACTGTTCCGCAAACGCAAAACGGTGTGCACTGTAACTGCAAGAAAACGGCTCAGACGTTAATATTAAAGAAGCATACAGCATAGGCGCTGTGTTGTGTGTTTCTTGCTTCGTCCCGTCGTCTGAGCTCTTTTCTGGAAGTTCCTCTCACGGTTTCTTATTACTCTTCTATTTGTCCAGCTTTTCACTCGTGACACAGGTTTGACACCTGCCTTCATACTTTCGGCCGAAGGCGAGACAAAACACCGCCCCACAAGCAGGCTGGTGGGACAGGAGGAGGACCACAGCCGCAAAACCAGAACATGTCCCGCCTCTGCGTGCACTGGCTGCGCTAAAGCGCGGAAACGGTTATTTTGGCTAAAGTCAATATTTGCAACGGTGTGTTGCTACGTCTGTCGTCCGCAACCTCTTCTTTAGCTGCCACTGGGTGGCGCTATATACTGTTCCACAATTGGGTCGGTTTCGCTAATCCAAGGGGTGTTTGCTTCGACACCAACTTTCGCTCGGCCTAAAAAGGAGAATATGCCATTCCCCGAGAAAGCCTTCGATGCTAATGATGGGTCGACGTCCCATGAAGAAATATTTTGCTCGATGATCAGCGTGGGAGTTCCGGAACGTACGACTGATTTGACCAAAGCTGACGAAAACCGCTAATACATAGTAACGTTGTATTCGGTTCTGCCTTGCTTGCAGTCAGTTTCATCATCATCATCACCACCACCACCACCAGCCTATCTACGCCCACTGCAGGGCAAAGGCCTCTCCTATTGATCTCCAATTGTTCCGGCCCTGTGCTAACTGCGACCAATTTATCCCAGCAAACTTCTTGATCTCATCTGCCCATCTAACTTTCTGCCGCCCCCTGCAACGCTTGCCTTCTCTAGGGATTTACTCAGTTACCTTTAATGACCAACGGTTATCTTGCCTTCGCATATACGCCCTGCCCACGTCCATTTCTTCTTGTTAATTTTTCCTAATATGGCCTGGGGAGGCGCTGCGGTCGCTGCAGGGAGCGGACGTGTCTCGCATCGGCTCCGCTGATTTCGACTAATTGCGCCGGGCTAATTGAAGATATCAACGAGATTCTGTTATAGGGTGACGCAGCTTGACCCACGGAATCGACTGACACCATTTTCGGGCAAGTTGCATCGATTTTCACCCATTTATCGGCGAAGACCGATCGGCCAACGTGGTCGGCCAGCTAGGCCTAACCTAGGCTTAGCGCGACTTCGGGCCGGGCGCGCCGATGACGGCCGCCATGGCGGAGACGGCAACTACCCTGGAGGAGATGGCGACTACCATGGACATCGGAACCACCTCTCCACTTGAAGAAAGCCCTCGAGCATCGACGATGCAAGTGAATTACGACCACGGACGGGTGTCGGTAGCGGTTACCGGCACGGACCCAACACCGGCGGAGGAAGGAGGCGAAGACAGATGGCAGGTGGCGAGGCGGCGGATGCGGCGGCAGGCGGCCGGGGCGGCTGGCGGTAAGTCGGTCCCTGTTGTTTCTGCCACTACTCCCCCTGCAGCCCCCAAGAATCAGGCACGTTTCGCGAAGCAGGTCGCCGCTAGGCTTACCAAGGCAGCACGCATGCCGCATGCGCTGCCGAAGGAGGATATTAAAGTCATACTTAGGCCACGTGGCGGGCTAAACGTGGCGCGTACCGAGGCACCTAAGCTAATGGAAGCCATTTTCGAGATGGCAGGAACTACACTGCAGGAATCTAGGGAAGACACGATTTGTACCAACAATGCCCAAAATATCATAGTAATAAGTACCCCGCATGAGCAGAGAGCTCGAATGTACTCGGGCATCCGACTACTCAGAATCGCGGGTAGGGAACACGAGGTTAGTGCGTACGTGCCGGCGCCCGAGGGCACCGTGAAGGGCGTCATACGTGGCATCTCGCTTACATACACGGAGCAGGACTTGCAGGAGAACATCGTAAACGAAGCGAACCCGCTCGCGCTCGAAGCGCATCGAATTGGAAACACTACCACAGTAATCGTGGCTTTCGAGGGTACGAAAGTGCCTAGTACAGTAAAATTTGGAGCTATGGTAACTAGATGTAGCCTTTACAAACAACATTACGAGGTATGCCATTGTTGCAGCAGGCTAGGTCACCGCGCAGCGTGTGTCCCTATCCGGACACCGAGGTATGCTTTGCGTGCGGAGTGTCCAATCCGGGCCCCACACACGAGCGAGAATGCAAACCCCGCTGCAAGCTGTGCGGCGGGGCGCACCCCACCGGAGTGGCGGGATGCAAGAACCGCTACAAGACCCCACACGTGGTCAAGCAGCGCCGATGGGAGCGCAAGCGAACGGAGGAGCAGCAAAGGCGTGCGCCAACATTAGGCCTAACTGACTTCCCGCAGCTGCGGGCGGCCGGGGAAGGCGCGAAACGGATACCACAGAAGAATGCTGGCGGCGCCCCGGCAGCAGCAGCTGGCGGAGGCGAAGCGAGCCGCCGCAGCGGCGGCGGCAATGGAAATCAAGTCAAGACCAGCCCGCGAGAGGGCGTAACGTGGGCAGCCGCGGTGGTGGAGCCGTGTCCGAGGCGGGAAGCTAACCCGCAGGAGCCCAGGAGCTGCGCACCGCAGCAGGTACAACCAACTCCGGAAACGATGGAACTCCGCAGTGAGAATGCGCGCCTCAGAGCGCAGCTCGCACAACAAGACCAGAAGATTGCACAACAAGAGCGGCAACTACAAGAATTCAGCAAGAAGCTAGATATGTTCCTTACAAATCAACAGCAACATCAAGCCCCAGCTTTACCATCGAAGGCAACGCGCAGACAGGCGCAGAGACAAGTGCGATTTCAGGAGCAAGAACAAGAGCAAGAACAGATGCAAACGCAGGAGCCCGAGCGGATACACGCCGTGGAACCGCGAATTGCGGAAATAGTCGAAGAAGGAGAAGAAACGGTACAGAACAGAGATTCAACCACAGAAGAAGAAGACTTCAGCCTAAGGGCGAAGGGGAGAGCCACAGTAATGAACGCGATCGAGAGGCGCCACCAACAGCTGGAGGAAAGCCACCAGCATCTGGAGGAGCGCATGGACCGCTTCGAGAGGGACATAGAGGCAATCAACCGAAGACTGGCTACGGTAGAGGCAACTACAGCAGACATGAGCATCCGCATGGCCAACATGGAACGCATGCTACAACAACTCCTAACACGATTCAACGAGATAACCCACCAACAGCAGCAGCCACAGCAGCAGCAGCAGCCGCAACAACCGAGCACGACCCGACCAACATGGCCAGAACAGCGCTAACGCGGGAGCTCGTGGTGTGGCAATGGAACGCGAATGGCCTGCGCAAAAAGAAGGCACTCTTACAACAATACATGAGGCAAGTCGGCCGGCGGCCAGACGTAATACTCATACAAGAAACACACACCGAGACTCCCCCGGGCTTACCGGGGTACCGCTCCTATGCCAGCCCGCCCAGTGCAAGAACGGCTGGGAAAGGTGCGGGTCAGGGGGTGTGTACCCTGGTGAAGAAGGGACTCACTTATATCGAACACGGCCTGCTCCAAAACAGCGCCATCGAGCATCTAGCCATCGAGGTCGTCACGGGCCGCAAGAGAAAGGAGAGCACCTACATAGTAAACGTCTATAGCAATCCCAAACAGTTCCAACAAAGATTCAGAACCTTAATGCACAAGACGAAACAACTGGCAGGGGACAACACCGCGCTCGTGTGCGGAGACTTCAATGCGCCGCACACGGCGTGGGGGTACCCGAAGTCTACGACCAAGGGCCAGAGCCTCTACGAGGAAGCTATGGAGGCGGAATATCACCTGCTGAACGACCCATCGGTACACACGAGACACGGCACTTCCACGCAACGGGATACGAACCCAGACCTTGCATTCTGCAACACTACCACCGGAGTCCGCTGGCGGAACACGGGCGAAACGCTGGGCAGCGATCACTGCGTCCTCGAGATAACAGTGCCGCTGCGCGGCAAAGCGCCGGTCCCCCGCAGGCAAGCGATGACGGATTGGAACAAATACAGACAAGAGTTGGACGCTCTGCCCGAGCAGATAGAAGACATCGACAAGTGGTCGCGTGAGCTCAACGCGGTGACACGGGCAGCTACAACGGAGGTGGAGGCAGACGAAGGGACCCCGCAAGTCGACAGCCGCCTAGCACACCTGCTGGAGGCGAGGAACTCACTGAGGGTCCGGTGGAAGCGACAACGCCACAACCGGAGGCTCCGTAAACGCATCGCCCTACTAAACACCGAGATCGAAAAGCACAGCGAGGTGCTCTGCCGGCAGCAGTGGCAGGCGGTCTGTCAGGAAGCGGACGGCCAAATCCACAAGAGCAGAACCTGGCACCTGCTCCGTCATCTGCTGGACGAGAGCAAGACGAAGGGGACGCAACACCACATCCTTGCCCGGACACTACACAAGGCGAAGCAGGAGCTCGGCGAAGCTGAGGTCCGCCGGCGCATCGACAACAAATACCTTCCATCCACCCCGCCGACCCCCCTCCCGAGTTACGCGGGCGAGGCTAACGCCAAGCTCGACGCCGACATCGAGGAGTGGGAGGTCCGGGCAGTCATTCAAACCATCAACTGCAAGTCGGCCCCGGGGCCGGACGGGGTGTCGAACAAAGCGCTGCGCAACCTCAGCGACGCGGCCATAACGGCGCTGACGGGTTACTTTAACAAGTGCTGGCGGGCGGGCAAGCTCCCCGCCAGCTGGAAAGAGGCCAGAACAGTACTGATCCCAAAGCCGGGCAAGACGCCGAGTATCGACAACTTGCGGCCCATCTCCCTGACGTCCTGCATCTGTAAGGTGTTGGAGCACGTCCTCCTAAACAGATGGCAAGCGTACCTGGAAGAAGAAGGTCTCTATCCCGACACGATGCTGGGTTTCCGAACCAAGCTCAGCACGCAGGACGCGATGCTGCTCATCAAACACGAAGTCCTAGACCGACCGGCCGGCTCCATGGACAACAGAGCGGTACTCGGCCTGGATTTGAAGAGCGCGTTTGACAACGTTCGCCATTCTGCCATACTTCAACAGGTCTCGCGCCTCAACATGGGGGAGCGCTCCTTCGCCTACATCCGCGATTTCCTCACGGGCCGCACCGCAACGATAGTGGCGGGAGATATGGAACTACCCAAGAAGAGTCTGGGGAGCACGGGAACGCCGCAGGGCGCCGTGATCTCACCAACGCTGTTCAACATAGTCATGATCGGGGTTGCCCAACGACTACAGGGCATCCCGAACGTCGGGCACACCATTTACGCAGATGACATCACGCTGTGGATGTCCGGCGGCAGTGACGGCGAGATCGAGGCGTCCCTGCAGAGCGCCATCGACGAAGTCGAAGACCACCTGCAGAACACGGGCCTCACGTGCTCCCCGAACAAGTCGGCGCTGCTGATTATTCCACCGAAACGAAGAGGTCAGGGAAGCAAAACAGAACCCGACATCAACCTCCGAACTCGAGACGGGACGACCATACCGCGGGTGAAGACGCTGCGCGTCCTCGGACTGCACGTCGACGCCCTCGGGCACAACGGCCTTACCGTCACCAAGCTCGAGATGAAGATCATGACGGCAATACGGCTAATCAAGAAGGTGGCAGCACGGCACGGAGGGATGCGAGAGAACAACCTCCTGAAGCTGGTTCAATCATTTGCAATCAGCCATGTGGCATATGTGGCGGCCTTCCACGACTGGTCGGCGGCCGAGAGCGGCAAGGTTGACGCTCTGATACGCAAAGCATACAAGATGGCACTAGGCCTCTATACACACACCAACACGACGCGACTCTTAGAACTAGGAGTCCATAACACCTTAAGCGAGATAGCAGAAGCACAGCGCACAGCACAGCTTACTAGACTAACGCTAACCAGAACCGACAGGTCGATCCTGCACAGAGTAGGTTGCCAGACGAGGCTGCAGGGGGAGGGAGACAGGGGACCGGTGCCACCGCCGCCTCCGCGGTCGTTGCCGCGCGGGCTGCTCGGCCTCATGCAGGTCCCGCCGGTCCCTAAGCACATGGATCCGGAAACGAACCGGGAACGCCGCCTGGCCAGGGCAAAGGCCCTTACGGCCGCGCATGCGGCAGACACTAACGCCTACTACGTCGATGCGGCGGCATATCCGAACCGCCAAGGCACGTACGCTGTGGCCGTGATAGCGGCGACCTCAGGGGAGCTGTACACGGCGGGCAGCGTGCGGGCCCAGGACCCGAGGCAAGCAGAGGAGCTGGCCATAGCGCTGGCCCTAACCAACCCCAAGTGTGCGACAGTGTTGTGTGATTCGCGCAGTGCTGTCATGAACTACGCCACAAACAGAGTGTCCTCGTGCGCGTCTAGGGTGTGCGGGGCCCTACCACAACGAACAATGCCGGTGACCCTCAAGTGGTTCCCGGCGCACATGGGCCCGGTGGGAACGGGTGCCAACCGCAACGAGGGGGCAGACCGAGCGGCGCGCGTGCTTACCAGACACAGCGCTGCCCCGAGCTCCCCCCCTCGTCCTGCGGAAGGCGAGGAAGAAGATGAAGAAGACCACGTCGAGGCAACTCCAATCGACACATACAAGGAGGTGCTGGCCTGGTATCGGGAGGGCAGAAGAGCCTACCCGCCGCCGCACCGGAATCTTACCCGAAGAGAGGCGGTGCTAGTGCGCCAACTACAGGTGCGCGCGATATGGACGCCTGTGTTCGCCAAACACGTGTGCCCCGAATTATTCCTGACAGATAAGTGTGTGATGTGTGGTGACGGTCGCGCTACCATGCAGCACATGCTCTGGGAATGCCAGCAAACGGACTCAACCACTGCGGATCCTCTGCCGCCGCGCTTGGAGAGTGCGGTGACCAGTGCGGAATATAAACTACAGAAGATGGCTGCGCAGCTCGCGCTAGCGGCCATCGATCGCCAGCGGCCGAACTTGTCACCTCCCCACCAGGGAGGCCGGCGATAGTAGGCACCCCCCGAGGTTTCCGCAGGCCAAATGAAGACGTTGTTTCTCTCCCCCCCCTAATATGGCCTTAACACGCGTTTGTTCCCTGACCCACTCCGCTCTGTTCTTGTCCGTTAAAGTTACTCCTATTATCTACCATTCCATTGCTCGCTGGGTCGTCCTATGGTGATTTATGGTGACACAACCGGTTTATGGTGACGCGAACAGCGGCTGTTGCAGCCGCTCTTTGCATCATAAAATCGCTGCGAGGAAAATGAGCAAGGGTAATGCGTTGTTTGATTAGCGATTTCCTAGCTATTAAGACGTCTTTCGTCACCAAATCAATGCCAAAATGAACGTTTATAGATCTATAAACGTTGGCTAAAATGGCTATGGGAAGGTCACACTTTCGTTCGAAACCAACTTTCTGGTTGCCTCCAGTGTCCCTTGAATGGACTGAAGTAAACCACTACCAATATTTTCGTATAATCGTACCAATATCGTATAACAATATTTTGTGGTTTAAACATGAAGCAACAGTTTAGTGCGCATGATTTAGTTTGTGCGGAGTGCAGATTAGTTGAACTGCATTTAGTAGAAGATCGCGAGGCGATTTGATTTCATGGGCGTCGCAGCTACAACTACACAACCATTCTGGGTTTGTGTTAAACTGTCTCCTGGCCGTCGAGCAATCGTGCTTTTCCAGGAAACAAAGAAGCTAAGACTACGGCCCCTAGTAAGCTATTTCACTTTTTTTTTCATAGCGTCATGACGTTTATTTGCTCTCCGAACTCTGTTTAACAGCACAGCCGACGCGATCTGCGCAATACATATTCTGTGCTGAGATACCGTATTTTCGCGATTCTAGGCACCCTCCCCTACTTTCGGGGAAAAAATTCGAAAAAAAAAAGCTGGCCTGCGAATCTAAGCTCTCCTTATCTAAGCAAACATCGCCAGATTGATTTCATACGCGTGGAAGCGGGCCTAAGTTGACGTTGTGTCCAAGTAATTTATGAAGTTTTCAGTTACAAACAACTTCAACGGAACAGAAGATGACCTGTTGAGAAATACTGAGAGCGGCGGCCCAAGCGGCGCATGCAACGGACTTGAACGTTAGAGTGGGCGACTGAATACCAGACTTAAGCGGTGGGTTCACTGTCGGCGCCTATTTTTTTATGTTTGCCAAATAAAACATTATTCCTTGCGCCTGCCTCGTCGAGATATACGGCCGCGAGAAGAAGTGGCAGGTTGCGGGTTAATTTAGGTTTTTGGAACCTGAGCCACCTGAGCACTTTGGGCATCGCGATCGTGGAAAAAAGGGGGTGCTTAGAATCGAGTGAATACGGTGTATCGAGTTGTGTGAAACAACGCCGGCGCGGAGTGCTCCAAAACCGGAAGTAGCCCGATCAAGCTCACCCTGTTGGGTCCAACTCCGCCCTCGTTTTCTTCGAGGTCGAGTGAGCTGGGCCGCGACCCAAGCACGGCAACGCGCGGTTGGCGGTCGCCATCACCCCGTCCCATGTCCTCGCCAGGTTCAGGTTCCGGCTGCCGCGGGTTCAATGCTTCCATCGACATGGTGGTGGTGGTGGTACCTGAAAGGGTTAAGCGAGAGCTCGCTTCTTCGTCTTCGTCTTCGTCGATGACACGGAGAGTGGCACGTGAACAGCGCTGATTGGTGGAGCTAAGGGGAACCCTTTGGGAGAAGCGAATTTGGCAGCAAACGTTTTTGAAAGTTCACTAGTGGCACACAAAATATCCAACTGCGGAAAATGATTGGTGGTGACACGCGAACCCCGTTTTCGGTCTTCTAGAAGGTACGCCGTGATGGCATGAAGAGATTGACCAATGCACGGAACGCTGCACTGGTCGCGGGCTCGTGGTATGGACGAAGCTGTGCGGTCGTTGAATGCTGTGTGAATGCGTTCTTGAAAATTTCCGGCGCTCAAAAGGAGAGCGATCAGTCATCAACGTCCATGCAACACTCACTCAGCTATGACTCTCAGTGTTGTGGTCCAACGGCTCGCTTACAGGCTCTCCTTCAAGGGTAACGGCGAGCGCATGCAAGCATATGGTAGAAAATAAAGCACATGAATAACTATCCGGGAAGTTCAGGGAGCAGATAAGTTCTTGGGTTATACATATGACGCCTAGCCATTTATGACAACTGGTAATCCTCCTAGTAAATATGTGTCATGTGTGCGTGGGTCCGAAAGGCAAACACAAAATAATATGGACCCCGGCCCATCAGGGACTGGAAGGAAATGAAAAAGCGGACTCCCTCGCGAGGCAAATCATGGACCGCGGGGAGTCTGAGCATTCATACGCCCTTCCTCCATACAGTGCGGCTACCGACCGACTCCGGTTATGCCGACTAAGCAGAAAAACAATGCCGACACCTCATCTTCTACTAGACGCAGAGGAGGCCAGAAATTTTAGGAAAATTCAGACAAATACCTACCCACATAAGTCTAGATTAGCGCTCATGTTTCCGGATAAGTATAACGAAGAATGCCAGAAATGCCATCAGAAGGCAGACCTCTTCCACACTATATGGAACTGCCCGACCATATGGCAACAGAACAACTACAAGACATCAATAGAGTCCTGGGAAGCGGCACTGTCCAGCTCGGACCTCTCCAGTCAGCGAGAACTGCTGGAAAGAGCCAAGCTAGGGGCTTTCGCCACTGGAGTCCTGGAAATAGGATTCCACCCTTGACTCCACCCCCTCCTCTCCTACCTTTGTGAATAAAGTTTACCACCACCACCACCACCTTTTCGAGCAGGGACTTCGTGTATGTATTTTTGACATTGACACTTCCCGTCCCGAAGGGATCTACAAGCTATGATTCATTGCTACCACGCCTCCTGCACCTAAAACAAGCCATACACCTTGATTGCAGCATACCCACCGTTATAACTTGCGATGAGCGAGCAGTGCGGTGGTTTTCGCAGAACAGGACTGTTAGACAGGCACGCTGAATCGATGGAAACCTTGAAATCACACTTCAGTCAGATAATAAGTCAACTGAAAGGCCTCCATGACGAAAAGTATTTCGGACCCCAATGGTATTCCGTTTCCTTTCTGTGTGTATTGTTGCCTTCCGTAGTTCCAAGAGTGCACAAGGAAGCATTAACGTGGTTTTACTGTTGGGAAAAAAAAGGCCGTTATAGTACTGATGGGAATAAATGCATGAAAGGGGTAGATACAAAGTGATCGCAAGAATAAAATGCTCCGGGACGTAGTCAAACAGGAAACGTGAGTATTAAACGAAAAACAATTCCTAGGACACCCAAGCACCATTTTTGATGTAGTGATTTTGAAAGCACCAGTTTTAACTGCGGTAGGTGCATACGCCCTAGCGTAATTATCATCATCCTTTAGATTTTGAATCTTTCTTCTCTTGGCTTCCATGATAACTTGAATCTCCGAGCAGAAGATATTTAACGGGGACATGCCTTGGTACTGTGATGCTAAGTCTGTAATTTGCATGGGCAAATTACTGGTGTATAGCGCAGTACGTATGTTCAATACACATTTTCTTTAAGTCAAAGGCTACAGGCGCTCACTAAGTTCACCTTTATGCACCTGCCAAGTCACCGCGCTCTAGTGGTCTTGGGGAATTACACTTCTCCCACGTACACGACCGACACCAAAGACGGAAGCCGTTGAAAACGTCATTTGCAACTCATTTTATCGGGAGAGAGAGAGAGAGAGAGAGAGAGAGAGAGAGAGAGAGAGAGTAAATGTTTATTGAAAAAGGAGAGGAGGTCGGCCTGAGAAATTGATCTTGGGCCTGCTACTTCCCTCTGGGGGGAGGGTACTGGGGACAGAAAGAGAAAGGAATGAATATGGAAGGTATGGGGAATGACAATGAAAGCGACAAATGAACTAGTATGTACAAGCAGTCAACCAATAAACGTCTCATGTACAACAGGGCGCTGAATCAGATGACTACAGTTCACTTTTAAGCACTTTACTATCATCCATTAAAAAAAACTGCTCAGACATTACTTCGCAGTCTGTTGAATTTTGTCGCAACCTAGAGGCGAGAATCCAAAGAGGAGTCACCAAGAAATGTAAGCAGGGGTTTAACGGCTAGGCTTTGCTTCCTGTTGTCAGCCCACGTGCCCAGAATCTTTTGTTCGGACAGAGGGCACTTTTATCAGTGTAGTATCCGGGGGTTCGGTTTCAGTTTCGGCTTCAGTGGTTGTACCACCGGGGGGATAAGCGGAATTTGTATGTTGTCACGGGACGCTGCGGTCAATCCCCATGGCGCCGTGGCCCACCATCAGTGACGCTGACGACGAGGAGGAAAATGTGGGGCCGCATTTCCAAACTCGATTCCTCAAACACTAAGAGAAAGAAGCTTCCGAATTTTTCTAATTTTCCTCGAATCATCCGCCTAGGCAGTAATCTCATTCGAATTAACGACTGATATATATGTTTGGCCGAAGCCCTGATTGGGTATGCGCCAATAATGTTATACCCCTGTCACACGGCAAATCTAATGTCATTAAAATTGAATGACATTAGCTGTTAATGATATTCGGCTCGGCCGTGCGGGTCTACACGGAGAAACTATATGACCGTAAAAAGCGCAAAGGCTCATGGGTGCATTGTCTGCTCCCGCGGAGTCCCGCAACTTCCGGTTCGAGAGCTCCCCTGGCCTCCCGTAGGCCGGCAGCTTTCACGCGCGCGTGTGCTTGTTGTTGATCTGTTTCAACCGAAAAAAAAAACGCTCATTCATCGCAAATTGAATGAATAACAGCAAGGAATTCTACTAGGGGCTCCTCTACTAGGTAAGCACTATGTGACAAATAAAAAACGCGCACACACACGCGTGAAAGCCGCTGTCATAAGGGAGGCCAGGCGAGATCTCGAACCGGAAGTGCTGGGAGCAGACGACGTCCCCATGAGCCTTTGCGCTTTTTACCGGTCACCTATTGTCATTTGATTGTGATAGCGGTGACGATTAGCGAGCTCGCAAAACCGCAGAATTACATTTCAAGCGCATCTAGAATGTTTTCACTGGTGATATTTTTTTTAAAAACGTAACAAAGGGTTATTTTTCAAATAAAAACAAGAAAACCATCTATTTAGGTGACATCAGTAGACATCACAAGCTGAGACAAGCCTGCAAAAAATCCAGATTAGGGTAGCGCGCGCCCTGGGGACGAGATATTATTTTTTGTTAGTACTTGTTTGTCTTTCTTTATTTGAACAACAACACAAAGAAGAAAATATAAGTTTACTGACAGTTTTTAGAAACACTATTCTTTGGTTTATTACTGAATTTTCCTGTGGACGCGCTACTGCTGTCGAGGCTACTCACTTGGCCACTAACTGGGGGACTGGGGTCCGGGACCTCAGTTAGCCGCTAAATGTCATTCACCTGAAATGTCATTCGGTATTCTCGTGTAGCGACGTTTAGAGCGAATGGCATTTGCTGTAAATGTCATTAGATCTGCCGTGTGACAGGGGTATTAAGGAACAACAATGTGCGAGCTCTGCAATGGCTGCTATGTAAATAATGTGAATAGATCGCTTCACCCCATTTCATCGTTCGTCTCATCTCTGTCCTGCCGCAATCTAGCAATATATATGACGTCATTCTGAATAAATCTTTCTTTCTGACTTTTCTCTTCAACCCGACAGCAGGTCTGTTTGCTTTTCCCTTCGGAGCCGTCGCCGACGCGACACTACAATGGCACAGCCGACATTAGAACCGGCCGAAAAGCAAGCGCTCCTCATCTCTTCAATAATGTGTAAGCCGCCCAACAGGCCGCGAGTTTTCTTTGCACGTAGTTAGTGCCGAAGTGTTCAGCCGATCGCGATGGAGGTTAGGCCTACTAGGCCTACGCGGTCGACCGCACCGGCGAGAAGACGGCGGCCAGCAGCACAGTCACGAAGTCGGCGTTCATCGACCTACCAGCAGCGAATCCGTCCAGAAACATGGCAAGGCGAAGCCAGACTGCAAAATATCGACAAGTTGCACCAGGTCATCGCCTCCTGTATTTTTTCAATGCCAAACGCATCAGCACCGGGCGGCCAACCAAGCCCTTTCCTTCTACTCCGAACACTCTTTCCAAATTTCTATCCTTCTCAGTGCTTTAGTCATGTGACCGGTTAATCTTGGAGCGATGCGTGATGGAAAGTGGCAACGTAGTCGAAAACGTACTCGTCCCGCTGAACAACGCTGACGCCGACCTTTAATTCCTTACAAAAATGCTTCTGGTGCGATTCTTCACGGATCTACCTGCCTGCAGACATCAGCGGGTGATGACCGCGCCTGCTGGAACACTACCAGCGGTGGCATTGGACAAGCGGAAGCCGGCGTAGGCAACGCTATGCAGTGACTAACGATTTAATCGACGAACGAACTTTCCGTCGCCCCTATTCCTGTAATCAGCTCTCGCCGGCGTACACAAGAAAATTAGGAGGGAGGGATGTGGGGATCGCGACTTTCATGCGAACCCCTTTCTGGCTACCTTCCCATCGCGGCTGGCGTTGCACAATGCGCCTCGCTCGCGCGACTGGAACCATACGGGAGGGCGCCAGTGACCCGAGTGTTCGTTGTCGCCAGGGTGGAGGCGTTGACCCTTCTCCCCTCTGCCTTACCCGAGAACCAGTTCTTCCTCGGCACTAGCGCCACCGAACGGCGAGGTCTGGTGGGTTGTCGCATGACGAGAGGACGCGCTCTCTTGTCTTGGGGATGCGGTGGCGCGCGGACGTTTCGGCGCGCCAGTCCGGACCTGGGAAACGTGCGACAATGGGACGTGTCCGGGCGAGCTGGGAGACTGCAACCGCGCTCGCACGCGCAGCGCTCCGCTGCTCCGGTATGCCATCGGTGAGTCGAACCATATCGATCTCTAGCGTTGTTTAATGCCTCGCTCCCAGTGTTATGGCCTACGAGTTATGGCCTACGAGTAGTCTGTATGCAGTATATTTGATTTGCACTTTGCAATAAATGCTGCCATTGGTGTTTTGCCCTCTCCGCCTCCTGCCTTTGTCTGCCTCCGCAAACAACGGACCCGTCCGCAGCCGGCGCTCGCAAGGCATGTTTGCTGAGCGCGGATGGCTGCGGGGTGCGAAATAACTAGTGTGTGAAATGTTGAATCCCGCTATATATATATATGTAGTGTGAGGACTGATGGCGACGGGCGCCTGCCTTCGCGAAGAGGGAGGAAATAGTGTGGGGACGGATTGGGTCAGGTGGCTGCATCGCTTGGAGGGACGAACTAGTGTGAGGGCCAATCCCCTCACAAGGGCGCATTTCTATGCATCACCTGTAAATCCCCATCATCACACAGTGTTCCCGCCACTTCTTCATTTTGTAAATTATCATCATCATCGTGTGATCTGGTGTTCTTCGTCCCCGATCGCCTGAATAAAAGACTGCCTCGAATCTTCGCCTTTCAGTATATATATATATATATATATATATATATATATATATATATATATATATATATATATATATATATATATATATATATATATATATATATATATATATATATATATATATATATATATATATATATATATATATATATATATATATATATATATATATATATATAACACCACGTCCGATTCTCAAGACGCTGTTTGTTCTCCTCCAGGACGCGATCCCCGCTTATTCCTTCGCTTCCACTCGGCGGCCGTCCTCCTCGGTTTGGTAGTGGATTGGCCGGTGACCTTGGTCTCAGCTTTTGCTTGATGTTTCACGTCTCTACACTCGGCCACACTGCAAAGAGGTGCACCACCGAGCTGTTTGCGTGGGCCCCTGGCTCTGTCTCGACAGCTGACCCACGAACGGCTGAAGAGTCCGTTGCAGGTCTCTTCCCGTTGGTTATGTCTCGTGGTTCGGTTCTCTTTCTTTCTGGCTAGTGCTAGAGCAAAGCTTGTTTCCATTGGCGAGGAATTCTTCACTGCGTATTCCAGAAAGATCCTCTCCGGCGTTTCTAAGCGGCGCGTTCTGCTGTCAATGCAGTCCGTTTGTTTGAAGGTATTCCTCCCTCTCATGGTCATTTGGTTCTCGTTATGCGTAAGTCCTTCTTTTTTCCACGAGCCTGCCTTCAAGATTTTTGTTTTCGGTATCGGTAATTGTCGCAAGAGCATCCTTGTCTGTAGCAGGTGTATCCTTATGTTCGTCATGCTTTTCATCTTTCGTTTGGGCGTTTGACGCTACCTCGCCGCTGGCTTCTGCCTCATCATTTACTAGCCGAAACGATGTCCTGATGCTCAATGGATTCTTCATAAACGTTTGCGGATGAGTTTCCCAAGATGTTGTTCTCGGTCGTCTTTTTGCCTTCTGGTCGGCACAAGATTCTCTTCCTGGGGTAGTTCACGTTACCCGTCGCGGTAAGCGGAATGTGGTCTTTCACCGGCACCTTGGAGTTGTTGCAGGGCTCCATCAGAATTCCAAGGCTCACGTTATCTTGGTTCAAGGATGCGGGCATCGTGATGTCTGAAAAGTGTTAGGACCCGTCCTCACTTCGTTTTCTGGGCGGGGTAGGTGCGAGCGCCACCACATGTGGCTGCTGCTCCGCCAGACCTCTGGATTGCAACCGGGAGAGCGAAGAACGGTGAACGGCGCTCCTCACATTCATGTCGATCTGGTGAGCCGTGCCCTGGTGATGCTCCAGAAGGACCTCGTCGCCAACGCAGCTGTTGAACGACCGGGGACGCCGGCATTCGGGTACGATAACCATAGGCGTGCGCACAGGGGGGGAGGGGGGCAGGGGGGGGCGGCCGCCCCCCCCTAATAATCTGAAGGGGGGCGCCAAATTGCCCCATATTTTGCCAGCACATTAAAGTAAAAATTTCTGCTCAGAAATATTTTGTATGTGTTGCAATTCCATCGCATTGAAATAAAAAATTGCCCCCACCTCCCCGAAGGGAATCGTGAGGAAGTGCGAATGCATTTCTTGCGCCGAGAGTACACGGCGTAGTAATTCTGACATCGCCTTGAGAGGCGCCCAGCCAGCGAACGGTCTAAACTGGAGCAGAGCGAGCAGGAGACTGTAGCGAGAGAGCGCGCGCGAGCCGACCCACGGAGGTCTGGCGGTTTATCGCTGCATATAAAGGGGGGTACGCCGCGCTGAGCGCGCCGAGCCAGGTGGCTGAGAGAGAAGGCGGGCGCGCGAGAGAGAGGGGTGCGCGCGCAGCTGCAGCCAGCGAGGAGAGAGGAGGAGCGAGCGAAGGGGGAGGGGGACGCGCGCAGCGGCGCACGGCAGCTGCCGGGCGAGGAGAGGGATGCGTACGGCGTAGGGAGCCGAAGGCGCGGCTTATGTAGGCTCCCTAGTACGGCGCACACCGCCGCGCCGCGAGGGAGCGGTGAGGGCGTGGCGTCACGTGGTGAGTGACGTCACTGCGCCGTTGCTACCGACGTTCCTCTCCGCTCTGCGCCGTTGCTAGGGAGAGCAGGGCTGCGGACGCCGCCGCCGCCGGCGGTGGATGGTTTGGGGTCGCTTATAATGTGCATCGCACTTAAAAATTTTATAACCATCCCTCTTTTCACTGCGTTCGGACCGCTACGCCTTCAGTGGGAAGAGGTCGGGAGTTGCTAGAAGGGGGGGGGGGCGCAGCGGTAAGACTTTGCCCCCCCCTAATCGAGAACTCTGCGCACGCCTATGACGATAACTGCTCAGATCCTGCTCACGTCGAAGGTGGGCAGGATCTGAAGGTGGGCAGTGGACAGTGAACAACAACAACAACAACAACTGCGGCGTAGCAGTCTTACTGTGGGTTTGTTGAAAGACAGCTGTCGCCTTCGTGCCATCCTGCGGCTGGCACTGCGGCGTAGCTGTCTTACTTTACAAAATTGTCTCTTTTAAGGAGATGCCTCCTGTCCGATTTCTGTTTTATAGATGCCATTGTATAGGAAATTATTTAACGAGTGCGCATTAAATAAATAAGTAACGTTAAATAAATTCCTGTATAATGGCATGTATAAAGCAGAAATCGGGCAGCGAGGCATCCCATAAAATAGGCATTGGTCATAAAGTCTGGCCACAAAGCCAAAAATGTGCATGAGAATTTCACGGGGTGCACCCATAGGCATTATCATGGCAACATACTTTGCCAAGCGTTGTCGAATATTGGCCTTCCAGAGCTTGGCCAATTGTTGGCTTGTCACCTTTCCCAAGCGCCAGTCAATAATGGCGGCCGAGGAATTGCGAACCTGGGACGCATTGGCCTCTGATTATTTGCCGTGCTTGGGCTTGGCAATTTCTGCTGCTTGGGAACGTCTTGTACACATTGAGGTTCGTATGTCTTCTAGTCATCTTAGCTACTTATCAACATCTCACGGAGCCCAAGACGTCGGAGATCTTGCACAGGTGTCCTGTAGATAGCCGCCGGCTCTTGCATGGGAAAAAAATGTTTTTTTTTTTAAAGTAAGCATGCACGTATACTGCCATACGCGGCTCTTGGTGTTCAACAATAAAGACCATAAAGGGCGATCTTTGTGCAAAGTTTGAGAGCAAACAAAGTAGCGTTTTTTCGGAATTTTGTTTGCAGACGCTAGCTCACATCGTCGCACGCCCTGCACATCACGAGCCATGCGCGATGAGCTCTGCCGCCCCACTTCCGTAAGTTTCTACTGCATGTCGTTCCGAATTCGTCACTGAGAAGTTGCTTTCCGGAGCATTTATTTCGCGCGCCTACCACGAGACCCGCTGCTTTTGCTAGGCCACGAGACGTTGCACGTGCGGTCGCTGGTGCTACCGTCGGAGTGGACGAAACAAACGCAATCCATGGCGCTTAATTCGTCGGCGCGTGCCGCGAAACTAATATTCCAGGGACCGTAACGAAACTTTGGCGTGACCTTGGCTGAACATGAAGGTCAGATCTAGGGGCATCGCTACCAGTCGCACCTGGCGAATAAGCTTCGCCTAAAAGTGTACCAAACGCATAAGAAAAACGTGTGCGCTGACGTGTTCTAATTCCCAAAGAGTTTCTTAAAATATGAAACTATGCTAATTCCTATTGTCGCCAGAGCAAATTTACCTGAAGGGCTGAAAAAATGTGCAGTCGTAATAACTCTATGCTTCCCGACAATAGGAAAACCTTCTAGCCGTACTACAGTGGCTAGAACTAGAGCCGTACTACGGTGTTTCAAAGCAATTCGAATCATGGAGTTTCATACGAAGTCATTCAACTCAAATACGTACGGGACTAACGTCCCGAAAAATTGAGAAGTGTGAATTTAGAAGCAGCAGAATTCGTAGAATCGGTAGAAATAGGACACTCAGCGCTCAGCAGTACGTGGCGGCGCCCCGATCGCTAGAATTCAGGGAATATACCCCGCTTTCCTACACAAGCTGTCTAGCGAAACCGACAAACTCCCCCAACGGCGGTAAACGCGGGAAACAGGGAAAAATTGGGAAGATCGCCGCGATCTACGATCGCGGCGATCTTCCCAATTTTTGTGGTATCAACGCCGATTGTGAAATCTGCTAACTACAAAGCAGGTCGCCAGCGTGTTTCGCATTGACTCGGGCCCGAACGAAGCGGCGTCTTCTGCGCGTGCAAGCAGGCGGAGATGCCTCCCGACAGCCAGCGTTGTATCCTTCGAGGTTTCTCCGACGAGCTCGACTGGAAAGCCGTGCACTTCGTCAATCGCCTTCCGCCCTCCCAAGTTTGCAGCGCTTGCGGACTCGTGGTCAGGCGGACGGGTTCGCTGAGTTGCGGCCACTTTCTGTGCGGGCCGTGCTGCGAGCAACTGCGAGAGCCGCCTGGGACGCCGCTGTGCTGCCCGTTCGACGGCGAAGCCTGCTCCGAGGAGAGCGTCCGGTGGAGGGACTTTTCCGCCGAGAGCCTCTTGGAGAGACGGGTGAGGAGACAGGCATTTAGGCTGTGCTGTTGGTTGTGTGTTTACGTGGCATGGGCTGTGTCTACGGGCGTTTGTGGTAGGTAACGAAACGAAGCAGCGGCGGCTTAAAAGTGCCCGTTGAGATTGGAATATCGGTCGCCGAAGGAAAGTTTTTTGACATCTCTGTGTAGTAGGATGGTTGGGAACCTTCAACGCTGGAGGCCGCGTGAGCCTGTACAATTAGGTGCGGCCGCGAAGCTCTCACGCACTCGCGGTGTATCGATGTGTGGCGAAGCCATCTTTCCATCGCGCGCGTCAGCGGGTTTTGCAGAAACAACGCGCCTGGGTAAGAAAACTGATGAGAGAAAGAAAAAAGACAGTCGTTCGATCTGCCACGCTAGGTGGGGGAGAATGGGATATGAAAAGATACGAGCTCCCGCATACACATAGCTGTTCAAACACGCGGACACTGAAAAAAAAGGGCACACACAATCGCGCGAAACAGTCACTTTTGCGAGGGCTGCTTCCGCATACACAATAAACACGCTCACCTACAGTGTGCGTGTTCTCGCCTACAGTGAGAAATGGGTGCATGAAGTTGGCGAAAAAGCTGAAAGGGGAAGCTGACCGTAGAAATATGGATTGAAAAATCAGGAGGTTGAGATCACAGTGCATTCAAGGAAAGAAGTGTGCTGGAAGCATTATTGAGCGGTCAAGACGCAGCAGTGGGAAAATATTGGCGAAAGCCCATGGAAGAGCGAAAGGTGGACACCATTTGCTTTAAATGACGAGAGAGACTGCCAAGGTTTAATCTTTTACGTATGTAAAGTGGTAGCACTTACAGATTGCCACAACTGGATCCGATGTTTGAAGCCGTTAGTTGCGCGTGCGACCTTGTGGATCCTACTTCTGCAGAAAGGGTGGAGTAGAAGTGGCATTTATGCTATCCTCCTCCATACTAACAGCGCACACAAACGCCACTGCATTTGAAACTACTTAACGAGGTGACTGATGATGACGATTAAAAGGGGGGGTCATGCAAGCCACCATCAATGCTATCCTTATCCTCTTTTGCAGGTCTACTGCTGGAACAAAGCCAATGGCTGCAGCGTCATTGTTTCTGCTTCCGACCTCCACAGGCACTTCTACCACGAATGCACACATCATGCAATCTCCTGTCCCAAGTGCTCGACGAAGGTTCTTTGCAATAGTCTGTGTCTACACCTGAGATCGTGCAGCGGTGGTCAAGAACCCTACGCGACTGAAAGTGCCCAGGGGGCAGGCGACCACCAGCAAAGCACCGAGGTGGCAGACTTGAAGGCAATGCTGTCGACGGCAACTCAACAAGTGAAAGAGCAGCTTTTAGAAGTGAAAGGCCGGCTCGAAGTGCTCTCCCTGGACGGCACCTTGCAAACGGAACAGGTGAGCTCACTCTCCCACACCATGAACAGCCTGAAGGAGTTGCAAAGTGACCAGGGGAACATCCTTTCCCGTACCATGAACGACCTTAAGCAAACGCTGCAGCGGGACCTGGAGAGAGGGGCGAATCGAACTCGCGATGGTATCGCCCGCGTCGCTGCGGACATCGGCGTGGTGAGGGACAGACTGTCGGAAACGGGCAGAGAGACATTCCGGGAGATGAACACGTTGTTACGCCGCTCACTTCGCACTCAGTCTACGCATCACTGGATACTGAAGGGATACCGTTCGCTGAAGGCCAAGGCCAGGCGGTTGGGATCAGCCGACCGTTACAGCAGTCCCGTTTATCTCTGCCACTACTTCATTTCACAGGGAGTGTGCTTCGAGAGGGACTGCGACGATCTGCTGCTCTCGATGAAGATTTGCGTGAAGAAGGGTGAGCTGGACGAGTATCTCGAGTGGCCGTTCCAGAAGAGGATGGTGCTGTGTGTTGTGCATCCGGAGACGTATGAGAGGAAAGAGATTCAGCTTCTTCCGGAACTTGGGGACAACCGTTATGCGAGGCCAACATCAGCGTGCAACGAGACGGTTCACTCTTCGGATACCCTTTACCTGGCCGACCTTGAGCGCGATGGCTACCTCAGGGGAAACGAACTCGAGCTGTGTTTTGAACTCACGTGACTTGTGTTTATGCGCATGCTACAAAGGTCTCACAAGCCGCCTCCACGCTCTGTGCCAAAGATGTCGCTGTTGATAAGAACATCTTTTTCTTTTTATTTTGAAGGTTTTACAAAAATTGTCTCTTGTAAGGAGATGCCCACAAAGGAGAAAAACGGGACGGAAAAAGCAGCTGAATGACAACTCGGCAGATGTTGTTGTGTCAGGATCTTGCTATTTGTTTGTGGCCCACCTTGTCTAAGTGTGTATGTGTCTGTGAAGCACGGAAGGAGTGTGTTTTTTAATGGGAAAACAAAATGAGATAATTGGGAGAGTGGCAGGGCACCTTTTCTGGTGCAATAACCCAAAATTTCGTATAGCTTCGTGGCTTTGATACCGCTTTAAAAAGTGTGCACAAAAAAAAAAAAAAAAACGGAATCGCCGCCCGTTTACATTGTGCGGTTCACTTTCCTAAAAGGGTGAACAGTGTGGCTTGAATCGTTTCCATCTGCCAACTAATTTGGTTGCTTCTAAGTAAACCGTTTGAATTAGCTTACCTCCTACACTTTCTACCATCTTACTGTGCAAAATGCTTCCTGTAGCTTTTTTTATGCATGCTCTGTCCAGTGGTAATTTACATATCTTATTCTGTGTGTGTACCTTTTTAAAAAGTCTTTCCCAACAGTATTAATGCTATTGCTGTTTTTTATACTGGGCTGATTGTGAGTCTGTGAATTTTAAGTTTTTGCATGTGTGTTTTAGGCATTTCACGAGCATATCCTTTCTTTAATCTTTTATAGTAGATGCAAAAAGTTTTCTTTTTTCGTGCTACAGTAAAATGTTTCGAAGTTGAGGACTTTTGCATT
Organism: Haemaphysalis longicornis; assembly: GCF_048455015.1. Lineage (NCBI taxonomy): Eukaryota > Metazoa > Arthropoda > Arachnida > Ixodida > Ixodidae > Haemaphysalis > Haemaphysalis longicornis. The sequence continues at coordinate 68,934,732 of NW_027526407.1, read as the reverse complement.
TAGTGGTGGCCTTATGGGTATTCACCTGACAAAATTTGGATTAAAACCACGTGACAGTGACCATTTCGACCAGCGGTGTTTGCAAACAGGAAACTGCGTTCGAACCTAGCTTAAAACTTCAAATTTTTCAGCAAATTTGGGGTTTTTAAATTTTCGGTTTCACACAGATAGTGAAAAAATGTAATAATTTTAATAATCCATTGGGTGGTATGCGAGCATCGTTGGTCCACAGTGGGTAGATCCGCCGGTCTTTCAAGCAAAAATAAAAATAAAAGACGTGCAAGAAATATTTGTGAGAGCTCATTTTAGTGTTTAGTGCCGCACATTTGAAATCTGGCCAGAACTCCATCAAGAATTTCTCGTTGCTTTCCATGCTCTCGCAATCTGCAGCATTTCTTCAACGAGTGGTTCCATTTCTTTTCCAAAGTGGTGAAGTGTAGGAATCTCTTTGCACTTGCCGAACGTGGTCTCTCCTTATCACTAAGAGGGACCATATTTGCTCATAAAGAAATTCTTCTTTGGTTCCCGTAGAATACTGACCCAAGTTTGGAGGTACATCCATTAGGCAACTTTGGTTTTTGCTCGCTCTCTTCGTTGTACCTGACACACGGTTGGCCACAGTTTTGCAGCTAACTGCACAAACCTAGTGGCGTAGCTGCTGTACGAAGTCAAGTCTTGAACACAAGCTTGCAGTTTGAAATGTTGCATATGCGACGAACTGGTACGAGCGAAGATAGAAGCATCAAAGATTAATAAGTGCCATGTGCTGTGTGCCACGGCAACCGGGACACATAGATAAGGGACACATAGATAAAGAATTGCAACGTTTTTCAGCATTCCTTTGACCATTAATTTTGCTTGAATTCGTTGTGCTCCAGGATTCCAGGGCCCATTTGCCCGAACGCGATAAGTTTGGGAATAAGTGCCCAACTACGACTTCAGCGCTGTCTAGGTAATAAGTCGTTTGTCCGAAACTGATACAAACGCTCGGTTAAGGTAGCGTTTTCGTTGAGTTTTCTGGCAACCGGCTAATTTGCCGTGACCGACTTCGACTTATGGCCGGTATTCAATGGCGTGGAATGTGTTGTGGTGTCACCTGGTTTCAGCCAGCTGTCTGGTGGCGCCGCCCGTGACAAGGGACACAGGGGGGCGTGCCCGAAGAAAGTACTTCTTGTTGTGACGCTGACGGCTGCAGTGGTGTCTGCTCTGGCCCCGACGAAAGCAGCGTCGGGGTCAACATAAAACACAACAGAATGTATGCTGGCAACCATGCGAGTGCGCCGCCATATCTGTGGCCAAGCGTCTGTTGCTAGGCGACGTTGTGCGCACGGCCCCCAGATCAGGCACCCCTCTTCTCCATGCAACCAGTATTTCTTTCTCTATGATGCAACCATGTGAGTGCGCCGTCACTCGTTACGTCGGGCTCCGCGGGATGGCGGCACTTGCCCATGTCCGTGGCGCATCGGCCATGTCTGTGGCCGTTTCCAGTGCTGCCAAGCGAAGAGAAATTGACCGCTAAACTTTTCAACGAATACCATCTATAGGCGTCTGATTCGTAAGCGGGAACTTCATCGGGAACTTATGCGTACGGGCAAACGGGCCCAGAGCTTTATTCTAGATACTCCAGGTGGCGCCACTGTCCCAGTGGTCATTGTAGCCAAGATAGCCGCCGGCTCTTCCATGAAAAAAAAAAAAAACTTTTTTTTAAGCAAGCAGGTATATATCTGCAATACGCGGCTCTTAGTGTTCAACAACAAAGACCATAAAGGGCGATCTTTGTGCGAAGTTTGAGCGGAAACGGAGCAGCGGTTTTCTCAGAATTTTTTTGACAGACGCTAGCTCACCTCGTAGCACGCCCTGCACATACAAACCCGCGCGCCGAGCCACGCGCGATGAGCTCTGCCGCCCTACTTCCGTAAGTTTCTACTGCATGTCGTTCCGAATTAGTCACTGAGAAGTTGCTTTCCGGAGCATTTATTTCGCGCGCCTACCACGAGACGTTGCACGCGCGGTCGCTAGCGCTACCGTCGGAGTGGACGAAACAAACTCAATCCGAGGCGCTTTCGTCGGCGCGCTCCGCGAGACTAATATTCTAGGGACCGTAACGAAACTTTGGCGTGACCTTGACTGAGCATGAAGGTCAGATCTAGGGGCATCGCTACCAGTCACACCTGGCGAATAAGCTTCGCCTAAAAGTGCCAAACTACAACCAAACGCACGAAGAAAACGTGCTGACATGATATAATTCCTATTGTTGCCAGAGCAAATTTACGTGAAGGGTTGAAAAATTGTGCAGTCGTAATAAAGATGCAACTCCATTAACACTGATTGCTTCAGACGGGTTTGCTTTAAAGAAGTCTATGTTTACATACGCATCCACCCGTCTCACGTAAATGCGCAATGACGCCAGTGAATAAATAATACAAACGCGAGTTCCCCACGTGACTGGCTGGTGGCGTTGGTGTCCGTTGCGGCGCACGTCATGGATCCATGGGCGCACGTGCTCCGCTTGTGCAGTGCCATTACAACCATCACTACTGCGCAAATCCTCCCTGCACTGTCGTGGTTAGATGGGGAGTGATGACTCGCGCTGTAGCGACGCCGCGGCCTTGAGCCGCGACCCTCCATGGCCGCGACGCCATAGAGAAATAATTTTCTCTGTGGCGACGCTTTGTGAGTATTGTTTTTGTATGAGTGGAACTTGTTGCAATGTTGCTTTGAGAGCGCGATAGACACACTCGGTTCTGGAACTAAGCCTAATCTGATTGTGCCACGCTTGTAGCTATCACGGAGCTCAGCCTTTAGAATCCAGTTACATCCGCTTTAGGATGTCACAAAAGTAGAATTTACTTGTTTGAATAATTTCTGTTTAACGCCTGGGCTTCTATTATCGCTTTCATTTCAAAATTTAGCTAGGGTGCTCAAAGTTTCGAGATCATTTAATTTCGAAGGCCAGTTGCGATGTATCAGTGCCAGGTACGAATCATCCATACATTTTTTTTTGTAAGCCTCTTGGTGTGATAGCATATTGGTGTCTGCGAAACGGGCTGTGATTATATTGTACTACTACTTGCAGTCCTGAGTCCTGCACTAACGTGTTCCCAACGTTTCCACTTCCAGAAGTGGTCAGGTGCCCTCAGGCCTAGTTTTTCTACCAGTTGCATTTGGGTGGGTGAGTTTTGCTCAGCAAAACCTCTGCGCAGCATTAGCACACCATTCCTGGAGTTCAATAAGCGCTCATAATAATTTGGCAAAACTTGCGTGCTGCCTATGTAAATCCATGCCAGCCTTTTGGTCACGCCCTTCGTCAGGTGGGAACTTGGGGCAGCCAACAGCAGTGGAACAAAATGGCGTTTTTCAAGTCTATCGTGCCAGTTCCGGGAATTTTGTTCTTTAGAGTGTTTTGGCTTGTGTTTTGCTAAAGTGTGGCCCAGCCGTGCCATATGGTATAGGCATATTTTTTGTACCCTAGCAGAGAGTTTTTGTTGACGAGTGGTTCCGTTCCCTGCAGTCCTCATCAGACACCTTCTCCTGTTCCTGGGATGACGGCGTGGACTTTGCCGTTGCCAACCAGCGGATCCAGGGGGGGCTGGCAGACCCCAGTGGGCCAAGGCCTGAGCTCTGTAAGGCATTATTCTGAACCTCCTTTTTGGTAATCTAAATACTATTTTTAAATACAATGTTTGGCTCGTTCGGTCATTGACAGCAGACTGAATTCAAATCACTTTTACCCATTTGCAAATACGCTGAGTTCAATGTGGCATTGCAAATGCCTCGAAGCTTAGCTACGTATGTAAAAAATGGTTGGTTTATCTAAAATGCAGCAAAGCATATCTAATGAGTCGTAATTAGTGAAACATATATTGCAGCGAATAGAGACCGTAATTTTCAGGTTTTAGCGTGTGCTTGACATTTGTCCTGCAGTAGGGCATAAAACTGAATTCATAACATGATAAAATCAGACGGCCTGGTTTTGCCAACAGATAATGTTTTAAGGTTGAGTCTGGACTGTAGTTGTATCATCTATCAACTCGCTGACGCTATTCCCCATGGTTGCACATTTAAGATGCCTGGTGAGGTAGGTTGGAAGAACCTCCTCTTCTGCTGTCGCAAGTTGTTTGGTGCACTTCAGCACTGAGTTTCTGTATGTGCCTCGGAATGTCAGCACCATGTTTTTTTTATTCGATGTGTGTTTGTTTTTCAACATTTTTATCTCAATCTATTTTTTTCAGGCAAATTAAGTTTATTATATATGTTTGCCCTTTCACTGCAGAGTTTTTTTTTTTTTTTACGAGTTCTCATGTGAAAATGGCAGAGAGAACTCCCTGCCTGTTCTTTCCTTTTTTTTTTTTTCATCTTTAATCCACTGTTAATCCACTTTTACGTCCTGAAGATGTAAAAATTTTTTGATTGCTGCCTCAACAAAACGCTTATTATTCTCCATAATCAGGCTTTTACAGAGAGGGGCGGCTAAAACACAGCAAAATTTTTTCTTGGTTGCATCGGGCTCGCCACGGCTGCGTTGGCGAGGTGAATTCAAAGCAGCGCGGAAGAAAAAACTTGCGCTCCATCTGCAGTTTCAAACGTATACCCTGCAAATTCTGTCTTTTACGTGGCCTATATCTTGAGACTGCCGCAACACACCTGCCATATTTTTGTTACACTAGTTGCCTCGGCAGTGGCATTTAGTGGCAGGGGCGTGCGTCTTGGAGTGGCTGGGAAAAAAAACACTAACCAAAAGCCGTGATAGTGTGACACTGATTTTTCTTCTTCTTCTTTTGGCAATGCTAAGGTTGACACCCTAAGGTTGACACCCTTTTATTTATTTCACTTCCTAGGCAGCCTTCCCAGGGGAGTCGTCCCTCGAGATTTCCTCTTCCCCAGTGCCCTGGGAGTCCATCTGGGAGCCGGTCTCTGAGGAGGACCGCAGCCGGTCTTTGGCCACACCGCCACCCGGAGTGGAAGCCCGCGAGGTCCCTGTTGTGGCCCTCGCTGCAGGCACCAGAAGGTCAGGGTCCTCCTGTACACGGCCACCTGGGAGGACATCCTTAACATCAAGGTGTTGTTTGCCCCTGCCAACAACACTGATGTCTTCCGGGCCGAGGATGGAGTGGGTGGGCGCATCACGTGAGTGCATGTTCTGCTTGCACTGGGCTCGGTCGGCACTGCACTTCATTCGCTCGCTTCCTTCCCCCGGCACTGTCTGGGCAGGGATTCTTTAAACAAAGCAAAGCAGAAATTCTCGCCGATGTTTCAATGTATGGTGGTGTCTCTCTCATTTGTGATCAAGGACAAGTGACCGCTGAAATTCTCCTTGGACACGGTTGACGAAGGTTGCAGATTGTTTGTTTGCTATGTGAAAGCCACACCATTGCTCTTGCCAGAGAGGCCTGCCTTTTGCTCGGCAAGCGGGCCGCGTAGCTGACACAAAAGATTGCGACAGAGGAAGCTAAAGCCAGGTTGCTGGGGATCTTGCCCTGCGGCTGTCTTTTGGCACACCAATTTAGATGAGCGGCCATGTTCCTTTTGCATTACAGTTGCTTTTTCTTGGGGTTCCTGCCCCTTTTAGTTTTTGTGTGCGTGCAATGAGTCGGGAGCAAAAAGTGGACCTTTGCCGGGGGTTGTACGTGCGCAACTCTGAGTTGGTTGGAGGTGTTTGTGCAGCACTAACAGGAATACAATAGCGCAAAAGTGAAAGGCACTGCTCAACTTGGCAGTGGTGAAGGACATGAGCATTTGTTGTGTACAATGTGTGCACCAGGAAATCGACGTGATCTGCTTCTGTTGTCTGAAAGGCAGCATGGCCATTGAACTGCTGCTGTGATTTGGCACTGTGAGGCTGGGGCCATGTCCTGTGTATCTCCTCAAGTATTACAAGTATCTCCTCTCTGCTTCCATTGTTTTACCGTCTCCCCCTCCCCCCCGCCTTTGTTTCTTCCTGCCTTGATCTCTGCTCTCACTCCAGTCGCACTGCTCTCTTACACTGTGTCATTGCATGATTTGTTCCATCTTTTTTCGTTGCCTTTTCTTCTTGAGCACTTTGTACTGTCGTTAGGTTCCCTGCTGTTGCCAAACCAGTTCGCTTTCGTAGCCGCCACCTCCCGCTTTTTCTTCTTCGTGGCCTGCCCAGGGACTTCCCCACAGCACCTCTCTGCACTTGTTTTCTTCGCTAGTTTGCGATCGGAGATGATTGAACGAGGTTCGTTTTCATTTTTGTCTGGCTGCACACGCGGTATTTAATATCAACACCAACTGACAATTGTCGTGAAGGGGAAAATAACCAAAGAGGTGGAAAAAGACGGGGAGCTTCTTGCACGTACCAATCACTCTTTCTGTTTCCACAAATAAGGCGTGTTTGCTTCTTTGCTTGTAGCCATGGCATTCACGTCCTTCCCTTCTAAAGCACGGTGCATGGCTGGTGGGCTATAATCGCAGAACGTTCCTGGAGTGCACAAAATGTTGTTTTTAACTAAGGAATTTAGGATTTAGTTAGTTGAGTACTCGTAACATACTCAAGACCAAGTTGTGCAGTGATTATGGTGGTTTTTGTTAGTCCTTAGCTAACGTATCGCATCAATTTGTGTTCTAAATATGCAGTGAAATTAACATTTGCGATTATAATTTGCCATGTAATAAATTTGCTTCAATCATTTGTTTTTGGGTGGTTCCGAGAAATATGTATGATGGGGGTTTCACTGTAGTAGCTCCATTTTAGTGAAGCTGGCATTCTCTGTTCTTAGTGTTCTGTTAAAGCAGTGTAACAGTTGTGACCGTCTAGATCATGAAGTTCATAGAAAAAGTTTGAAGCTAGAGCACTGCACGGGCCCGAATTCCCGGCTAGACTTTCTCGGGGATCCACCTGCAAGGACAATGAAATGGTAAGGGCGTCCTGTGGAGCTTTGTCAGTGCAGCCCATCTAGTCTACAGCAAGCCTGGACTGAGCAGCGGTGACTATTAAGATGATCAACAGCTGCTGGCATTCATTGAAAGAAGTGCTTGAGAGCCCTTGTTTGGGATAGCAGCAACAGTGCTGTGCTTGTATGTTGCAGTGGCACTGAGACTGCTAGTGCACTGTTGTTTTCTGTAAAGCTGCACCCTTTTCTTGTTTGTTCAGTAAGCTAGTGTGGCTTGTGGAGCCAGTGTCTGCTTCTGTTCTCCAATCTCTGTTGTTGCTCACTGGTGCAATAAGAAATGTGGCCGTTCGGCTGCGTCCTAATCCAATCTGGTCCCGTCGTGTATGCGGGGAGGTTTACATCATGAGTAGGGTATTACCCACCGCGGTGGCTCAGTGGCTAAGGCGTTGCGCTGCTGAGCACGAGGTCGCGGGTTCGATTCCCGGCCGCGGCAGCCGCTTTTCTGATGGAGGCGAAAAGCAAAAACGTCCGTGTGTACGAGATTTCGGCGCATGTTAAAGATGCCCAGGTGGTCAAAATTAATCCGGAGCCCTCCACTATGGCGCGCCTTATCGCCTGAGTTACGTCGGCGTGTAATAATCGGCCCTACAATCAATCAAATCATGAGCAGGGTATTGTCAAGGTTGAGAGAAGAACGTTCAAACGCCCCTTCATCAAACGATGTTGGTTGAAACTCTCACCTTTCTCGTGAGGGATTCATCCGCTGTCATTGAGATCGAGGGCTTTGATCGTTAAGGGCTAGACTTTGTGTCATCGGGATTTGGACCTTAATCATTGACGGTTCAGACTTCGATCATTGAGGCCCTGACTTTGCTTTTGCAATTTTCTTTCGCCATTTGCCGAGAAAGCTTTGCATTTCAACCGTCATTGTCATTGGATGAAGAGGCGTTTGAACTTTGTCGTCGGGCTTTAGGTGCTGGCTTCCAAAACTGCGTCGACCGTGTCAGAATCGGTCAGTCCTGATAGAAGTTGGCTGCATGCCGCAAGGGACCCTGGTTTGATTCCGACCATGGCGAGCGTTCCTTTTCTTGAGCCACTTGATGTGCCGTCACTTATCATGATCGTGTTTTTGTGAAACCCATTCTGTAAAGTTGGCTTTACTGCAGTGAGTTTCATTGATGGGACAATCATTGTCAGGGGGGACAGAAAGCTTCGCTTTAAGGAAGGCGCAAAGAATGCGACAACAGAATTTCCTGAATAACTCTGTCTCTCAGTGGGAGCCACCACCACCTCCACAGCTGTTACGGAGTCAGTGAGTCAACTCTGCGTTTGCCTCTCTAGGAGAGTTGTCTTTCGTGTGTGGCAAGCCTGGCATTCAGTGAAAGCCTGTCGTGCTTCCACAGAGAGCCGGCATTCTGATGAGATGAACAAGTTTACATGGTCCCTTTGAGTTTATCTTAAAAAGTCTTACTGTATATTGGGATGTGAAGACTAAGGGTATTTGGATGTTGATTTTCTTTCGTTGGCAATGCTTTGCTCAGAATTCTTCACCCTTCTTTTCCTTCTTATGCAGCATTCCCAGGGCAGCCCCTCTCTTGCGGTGGGCTCCTCTCCATCGCTTCCCTGGTAGAACCCAGTTCGGGGCCGCTCTACGAGGTGGACAGCAGCCGGTGCTCTGCCACCCCGCCACCCGGTGTGAGGCAGAGCCGGCGAGTGCCCCACCCTTGGCTGCCACCCGGCACCTTTGGGAAGGTCGGGGGCCTCCCATACACGACAACCTGCAAGGACATCTGCAACGCTGTTGCTCCATGCACCCCGTGGAGTATGCGGATGTCTTCTGGGCCCAAGATGGAGTGGGTGCCGTGTAACGTGAGTGCCATTCTTCTCTCTCCTTCCTTTGCTGGCTGTGTGTTCTATTCGTGTCACCCGGATCTCCTCCGCACTGCGCTCCATTCTGTCACCTTCAGCTTCCGCCGAGACGCATCCTATGTTCGCCTCTTTTTCACGTTGTACTAGGATATTCGAACAACTAGTGAACTCGCTGGTGGGTTAAAGCGACCTAAGGGATACCAAATTATCCTTATTTTCGGCAAGAATGTGTAGGATTGAGTTAAGGGGGGACGCGGCTTTCAACTTCGAAAAAATGACCAAAACATCGTTTTTTTGAAACCCGCATATTCGGCTTCTATGTTTCCTATTCTGTGCGTCTGCAAAGTTTTTACGCTGAAAAGCGTCGCAAAGTGGCATAAAAAAATACTTTTGTCAGGCGCGGTGACAAACTATCAGCGCAAAAGGGCGAAAAAACGGCAATTTTCGGAGCGCTCTATCTCCGCAACGGTGCCACCGGGCGCGGCCATTTTGATATGGTTAGATCGGCCGAGCGATCGTTTTTCCGGTTCCGCTCGTCTCTTTTATCTTCGTTCATTCACAAACGCACAAACGGCAGAAAAGAAACGACGCACAAACGAAGCTAGAAATAAATGCTGAAGCGCTATTGGTCCTCCGGTCGGGGCGCAGAACGTCGACCCTCCTGATTGGATGTCGCGGGCGCAACGCAAGATGGCGGCCGCCTGAGCTGCGTAGCGAGCGGATTGAGTTCATTTTCGCCGCTTCGCTCGGCCGAGTTTCTGTTCAATCTGTGGTATTCAACACGGACGTTATCGCGATGGGAATGCCAGAGATAACGAGCCAGATTACGGGAAGTTGTGTGGCTCGAAAGGCGGAGGTCATCGAACGCTTCGTGGTGCGCGTGACTCTACCGTCGCCAGACCCCGGAGGGTGACGCGGTGTGCGCGCTTGCGATAGCGGTTCGTGAAGTGAACTTTTAGTCGGATTTGCGATGTTTACACGCTTAGTTAGTGCTGTGTTTTGACTCTGGGCTCGCTAGCCTTGAGAAAGAAACGGTCGACGCGTCAAACGCTGCGGCGCGCACGGCATAGCCGACGCGCATTGGAGCATCACATGACTGGGCAACCGGTTACGATTGAACGCCAGTAGTTGTAATTAATGCCTGCGACGTTAGTTTTCATCTTAAAAGCGACCTGACCAGCCATATCAGGTATAATCAAAGCTCGATATGTCGCGGTAAGCGTGCGCTGCGATGCGCGCGAGCCATATCGCCTTTCTTGCGCAATGTTTCCCGTGCACTTGTAATTTTCATGCAAACAGGTTTGAGTTAGTAATATAGGAATAAAATATGCTCTCTGCGTTAAAAATGTACGTTACTGTGGCAGCATTTAACAGTGATTTTTTTAGGGAAATTATTGATACCATTGCTCAGGGCATACTGGCTGTGCTGCGAGGAATATTGGATGCCTTGAATGTCAAAAGTGGTAAAAAAAAAATATGCTCTTGCATTGAAGTTGGGAGTTATGCAGAATACTTTACCAAGCTTCAAAGTAGCTCATTTTCAACCTTGTGGTATGCAAACTTTTGGCAATGAACACCTGCACTATGAGTACTAAGTTGCTGTGCCAGGCAAGATAAAACATGAAAAAAAAGCCAAAAATGTTCAAATTTAAGTTAAAAAAATGCTTAACTTGTTGCCATGGTGACAACACTGCAAAAGGAGGTTGTCCAGTGCGATACAGCCAACCAACTAACCTACTTTGCATTGAAAGCCCATTGAAACCCATCTCCCCTCCGTTTGGTTTGCAAAGGGGGGTATGTACTCTTCACGGAGGAGCTGAAAATGATGTTTTCTGGAAAGAGAAAGGCTGAAAAGGCACTCCAATTTCAAGGCAAGGCCTTCCAGAAGCCCCATGTTCAAAAGGACATGAAAGGCTACAACCGTGACGACTTTTGATATGTGAAACCTATGTTGCAACTTCGGAAGCCGTTTTCTCAAAACATTTTTTTTTGCCACCTGTGTCGCTTGTCCCAGGGATTTCTTCGTGACTGCTGGGTCTATTTTGATTCCGTTTCTTGCATTACATTCCTTGATGAACTGTTCAGGTCGTGACACTTTTAGTTTTCCAGATTTGTTTTTTGTGATTTTTTTATTCAAATAATCGTTCACAGTTGACATGCCTGTTGCACATTAACCTCTAAAAAAATGAAAACTAAAAAACATTGTGTTGTAAAAAAAAAATTCTAAAACTGTCACGACCTCGTCCATTCATTTGAGAATGCAAAGCACTTCGAACAAGTTTTCTATCGTGTGTTATAAGCCGCTCAAGCTCGGTACAAGCGGAACAGAAAGAAAATTTCATCCATAAAAAAGTTATCAAAATATTAACTTCAAATTTTTATGGTGTTATCACAGAAGCATTTCCAGTTGCTGTGCCAATTTTCATCAAAATCCACAAAGAAATAAAAAAGTTGATTTTGAAAGCCACATCCCCCCTTAAGAGAACAGCCAACTGTAAAAAAAAAAGCTGGTCTTTCGCAAAAGAAAAAAATTCAACTAATAATGTGATCATTGGGGCTTAAACCCAGGCTGCTGGCATGAAGACCCGCAACCCTACCCTTAGGCCACTGGGGCCGGACAGCAGTGCCTGTTTGGTAGTTGCTAAAGAGAAAAAGCTTTCAGCAAAATCCAGTAGGTGGTGCTAGTGAAAGTGCGCCTAAGTGGCCAAGGTTGCCAATTGTGTGGCCTCAACGCACTCAGTAAACAGAAAGAGGAAATTAACACGTGTGGAGGAATCTGGTGCCGACGTTTCGTGTAGTGGTGCTGCGTCCCTCTCATTTCTGACAAGGACGAGTGTCTTAAAACTCTCTCGATGCAGTTGGTGAAATTACGCTTTGTGCGTTTGGCTACTTGAATGCCCCAGTGTTGCCCTGTTGTAACAGCGAATCACACTGGGTTAAAATGGTGCACTTCGAGTAGCGCCAGGTGAGGAAATTCCGTGCTGTAGAATATGTTTGGCTAGTGTCCTGTTGAACTGTGGATCTGCCTTGCCGGGCAATAGGCGCAATTTTTGCACTGTAGCTGTGATCCTTTGTGGACGAATGCTTCCCTTCCCTGCAGTCCTCCTCGTGCGACACCTTCTCCTGGCCAATGTCGGAAAGACGACAGGGACGTAGCCGCGGCCAACCAGCGGATCTGGCCAGGGCTTGTGGAACCCAGCATGCTCAGCCCTGAGCGCTGTGAGTGGTTATTGTTTTTGAACATCCTGTTTGGTGGTTCAAATAAATTCCTAAATACCATTTTTTTTCCTTTTTTGTCATTGACAACATTCAAGTAATTTTCACGTCTTTTAAGTTATCTGTTGGCAAATGACGGGTTGAACTTGGCGTTGCGTGGGTCTTGAGTTGTTGCCTTATGAAGAAATTTTTAATGCTGAAAAAAGAATGAACGCGTCTTAACATCGAAATATCGTTGTATATGAAACCAGGCTCATGTGTTACGACTGATGTTTGATAATTCCCAGTGAATGAAAAGTGAAAGTTCTTAGGATTACACTAGTGAATTATCTGTATGACATGCGTAAAAACCAGTGTGTCGAACCGCAAAAAATACGGGTTCGGTTACGGTTCGGGTTCAGGTAAATTTATTTTGCTCCGGTTCAGTTCCGGTTCGACTAATTCTATCCACGAACCGGTTCGCGAACCGGTTCAAAGTGTTGAACCGGTTCGTGAACCGGTTCAGAACTGAATTATTAGCAAGGCGTGAAAAATCAGTTTTGTATACTTTAAATTCATCAAAACTGAAGTACTTTTTTTCTTCACTCGAACTAGTGGTTTTTTGAAAATGAGCTGCAATACTACTGTCAAATTTGAAAATATTGGCCAGGTGTAACAGAAAATGTACCAGCCTCTTTTTCACCACCCCTACTGTCATCCTAGAGACTACACAAAGCCGCCGCCAAGAGACATGAGTGTGTTATTTATTGGTGCCCCTTTCTTCTTTTTATTGTACTGCTTAGATGCTAATAATGACTTAAGACATTGCCCATTTTGCTTGAATTACTTCCTTGTTACGTCACTGCTGATGCTGGGTGGCAGAAAATTTGAAAGTTTTTTCGGTGTTTCTCACCCACTTCTTGTAAAAACAACTTCCTTAACGAGTCACCAAAGGCAGATCTTTCAAACAAGGCAAGGTAGGGCTTTGTTTTCATGGTCCATTTAGGATCCTTGGCCAAGCATGTAAGATGACGCGGCGGAAAAATATCGCCGACCAGGGGCTGCGGCCCCTTCGTTATCGGGCTTACTGCGACAATCAAGAGCGAATGCTGCCTGCAAAACAATCAACAAAGAAAACTTCCACGTAAAGCGCGCAAACACACGCCCGCGCACACAAAATGGCGTTTTATTCGCCTGTGAAGAGCAGCTTTACCTGTACAAGAGACTACCAAAGACGCTAGTGGAAATCAGCGAAACCAAACGTACAGTGCCCAACGCTGGGCACACCTGTCAATTCGAAAGAACACAGTCTCTAGAATTTCGAATAGACACGTATCTTCGCTTACCTCACCCGCCGCGGTGGCTCAGTGGCTAAGACGTCGTGCTGCTAAGCCTCAAAAACGCGGTTTCCATTCCTGGCCGTGGCGGCCGCTTTTCTGATGGAGGCGAAAAGCGAAAACGCCCGTGTGTTCGAGGTTTCGGCGCTCGCTAAAGATCCCCAGGTGTTCAAAATTCATCCGGAGCCTTCCACTGGGCCGCGCCTCATCACCTGTGTAGCGTCGGCGCGTTAAACCTCATAATCAATCAATGTTCTCTTTCCCCGTGCAGTACGTTTAAGAATCTTATTTCTCCGGCCCCTTCGCCCTATTTTCCCCTCTTCCTCGTTTCGTGAGGTTCGCCTCGCTTGTATAAAGCCGATGTCTCGAACCAATAACAAACATATGTGCGTCCCTTTCTTCGTGTGTCCCGTTAGTGACGCTGTTTTAATTCTTGTGATTATGCATGTACCTAAAAGCCAAAATTTCAACACACTTTAGCTGCTGTAAATAGGCATAGGCAAATGTAGGGCTTGAACCTTGGCTGGTACACAGTGCAACAATCTCGTGGACTGATTGCACTTGCACTGTCCCAATGAGGGAGAAAGAGAGAGCGACAAACGTTTTATTGAGCCTTTTAAGGCCCCTTGTGGGGGCGTGGTGGCAGGCGCACCGGCGACCGCGGGAAGGGTGAATTCGGTGCTTCAAACATCGTGCAGGCTGCCAAGAGTTTGACATTTCTTCTTCCCAGCCTTGCACCCTGCTTGCTCGACCATCAGCAACATACCATTGCAATTAGGAGCCTTAATTGCTATACTGGTGTGCAGTCGTTTCACCATGTTGTGGCTATGGCGTTGTGCTGCTGAGCCGAAAGACGCGGGTTCGATTTCCGGCCGCGGCGGCCGCTTTTCTGATGGAGGCGAAAAGCGAAAACGTCCGTGTGTACGAGATTTCAGCGCACATTAAAGATCCCCAGGTGGTCAAAATTAATCCTGAGCCCTCCACTACGGCGCGCCTCATCGTCTGCCTTGCGTCGGTGCATTAACAAACCTCACAATCAATCAAGTAATCAAATTGTCACCATGTTGTGACCGTGATGAGCGTGTTCGGAGCGTTTTGATTCATTGAACGGGTAAAAGTGAGCGAGAGATTGCGAAGTTGATGGCGCGTGAAAGAAAGAAGTCCCTAATGACACTTACCACCCGTTATCAATAACGGGATGGTCGAACCGTTTTGTCGAGAACCGGAAACCGTTATTTCTTTTTTCGGTTCAGTTCCGGTTCGGGTTCAGCCGGCTCAAAAAATAATGGTTCGGGTTCGGGTTCAGTTCCGGCAAAAATACCGGTTCGGTTCCGGTTTTCGGTTCGGTTCGGTTCGGTTCCGGTTCGACACCCTGGTAAAAACAATGAAACTGAACTATGTGATGACATTAAAAATGTCCAGACGCTCTTGCATTGGGCAGGTAGGTCCCTCCCAGTGCAATTTTTTAATGTTACTCAGTTGGGATGGACTGTGGTAGCATTGCTTATCAGCTTCCTCATGCTTTACCAGGTGATTACGTGCCTAAAACACTTTGAGAGATGAGCTCGAAAGAAATGAGTTCGAAAGTGCACTTTACCTGTGATGTTAATGTGCCTCAAAACGTTAGCACTATGTTCATCATTATTTCTTGTTGAAGAAGAGAGATGGGTCTCCTTTTCAACATTCCAACCTTGCCCTCTCTTTTTGACTGGGAATAAACAATAGACTTCATTTAAGACAAACTTGGTGAAGATGAAGTCTGGGATATGCCGAACAATATGGGTAGTTATTTTTAGGTTTCCACAGACTCAAAGCAAAAAAAAAAAAAAAAAAAAACACTTAGGACAGAACCGCCTCACGTACTCTTCTGTTTAAACGAACTTTCACCGTGACTGCCAGCGCTGCTGCTTGGCAGGGCATTCAGGCGACTGAAGGGAAAGCAAAAAGACAAAAGAAAAGAGGAAACTGCACAAAGCGAATCTGTGTGTCTGCGCCATGGAATGAGAGAGCGAGAGAAGAGAAAGTCGTGGATAAAGCTGCCACCTCCGCCTGCCCTTACCTGCATAACTGGCGATAAATCAAGAAAAGAAAAGAAAAGGACTAACCTTTTCTTTTACTGCTTATGCAGCCTTCCTGGGGCAGTCCTCCCTGGAGAACTCCTTTTCCGAGTGCCCTGAGAGTCCAGCTCGGAGCCGGTCTGAGAGGAGGACGGCAGCCGGTCTTTCGCCGCACCGCCACCCGGTGTGAGGCATGGCCGGCAAATGTCCCTCCCCAGGCCGTCACCCGGCACCTTGGGGGTCGGGGCCTCCCATACACGGCAATTCGGAAGGACCTTCAACGCCATCGCACCGTCCATTTCTGTGGACAACAAATCTTCCCAGTCGAAGATGGAGTGAATTGCCACGTATTGTGAGCTCCTTTCTCTGGCCTTCGTTTGTTGGCTGCGTGTTCGGCTTTCTTACCTCGGATTCATTTTGCACTGTACTTCATTCTGTTCCTTAACACTAGGCTGCCTAATCACTAAATCTTGCGTTTGCTCCCCTTTCTAGCTGTACTAAGAGAATCAAACAACTAATATACGTGTCGGTGGGCTAAACCAGCCTAAAGAGATGTCAAACTGTCCTTATTTTTAGTCAACAATGCGTAGGATTCACCCAAGAGAACATGCCACAGTAACGAAAAAAAATTTGCTGGTCTTTAGCAAAAACAAAAAATAAAATCACTGGGATTCGAATCCAGGCTGCTGGCTTGAAAAGCTACGGCTACCCCTTGCCACTGGGGCTGAACAGCGGTGGCTGTTTAGGAGTTGCTCAAAGGAATCGAAGGTCCCAGGCAACCCAGTAGACGGTTGTAGTGTGGGTACATCTAGGCAGCCAGGTTTGTTACACGTATACTAAGGAATTCATCGTACTAGCGAGCATTAAGACGGGGACACAGCTAAAGAGAAGACGAAACACACGCTAGAACTTCAACTCAGTTTATGCCACATAAACAGGAAAACACCAATAAGTACATGAAAAAGTATGTTTTTTTTACGACCAATAAGTACATGAAAAAGGAATGGGTTATCGTGAAAAAAAACATACTTTTTCATGTACTTATTGGTGTTTTCCTGTTTATGATAGCTGAGTTGAAGTTCTAGCGTGTGTTTTGTCTTCTCTTTAGCTGTGTCCCTGTGTCTTAATGTTCGCTAGTACGACGAATTCCTTAGTATACAGTAACCAACTCGCCCAACTTAGCGCTTTAGTTGTTACACGTAGCCTGGACGCAGCTTTAGTTGGCTAAGCAAGGCGGAAATTCATACGGGGGGAAATTGCCGATGTGTTTCATATAGTGGTGGTGTGTGTTATGACAGATGGACAAGCATTGGTTGGAACTCTTTCTCGATGCACTTGGTGAAATGGCAATTTGTGCATCTGGGTACATGACTTCCACGTTGTTGCTCTGTTGGGGCAGCAAAATCACACCGAGGCGAAATGGTGACCTTCAGGTTATTCTGGTTCAGGAAATTCTGTGCTGGAGAATATGTTTGGCTAGTGTTGTGCTGAACTGTGGCTCTCTTTTGCTGAGTGATAGCCTTATTTTTTGCACTGCAGTTAAACCTCGATATAACGAAGTCGTACTTGCGGCCGAAAATTTCATTAAATCGAGAATTTCGTAAAATCGAGGTTTCGATTTTACAGTTAATTTAACCAGTTATTGAGGTTTCAAAACCTTGCCCATCGCTCAGAAACAACTGCTATGTAGTTACCTCTAACTTAAAGCGAAATTTGTACTAAAAGTGGCCGCGAAAATTGTGTGAATTAAGAGCTTCAACACTTAGGCAATGGAATTCGGATACCCGACAGTAACTCGTGTCGTCGTAAAACCG
The DNA here is from genome assembly GCF_048455015.1 of Haemaphysalis longicornis. Classification (NCBI taxonomy): domain Eukaryota; kingdom Metazoa; phylum Arthropoda; class Arachnida; order Ixodida; family Ixodidae; genus Haemaphysalis; species Haemaphysalis longicornis. The sequence continues at coordinate 68,917,606 of NW_027526407.1, read as the reverse complement.
GTGCTTTTTCCGCAACGCCTCATTAAATATGATAACAGACTAGGCTTCCACTTTTTCTTTTTTTTTCCATTTCGGTCACTACTAAACGCCGCTGTTAGTCAATTGAACCCGCGTAAATGCCCCGTGAACTTCACCCTGGCGAGGTGCTGGTTCGAAGTTACTCCTCTTTTCTTCCGTTCGGTGGTAGGCTTAGGCGTGGTGTTGAGGGGTGCGGCGGGCCAACTGCGGAAGGGTGCTATAAAGCTTTCGAAGGACTTTTTTCATGCACAAAGGCTCTGCAGTATGGGCGCGTGATGCAACCACGACACTCGAGATAAAGCCATGATTTAGAGTTGAGCGGAGTACACACGAAACGCTTTTACTTTGTGGAGCAGCGCTTACGTGCTCCCGCTAAAGCGGAAAGCTTACATTAAATATCTTCTGGCCAAATTTGATTAAGCAATTAATTTTATGCCCGCTGAGCCCTAAAGAAACCGATTTCTCCGCATCGCAGCTGTCTAATGAACACGTTTTGACCACGTCCGGAGAGCAATTTATTGCCACCAGCACTCGATGTTCAAGCCGTAGTGAAGAAGTCCGTAAGCAGTGCTTGGCGTTTCTTGACCAGGGTGGGCTTTACGTGACGCTCTTTGCTGACAGCGCTAACAAGGCTTGCTCTTAAACATTCCAGTGCCCCTGCGTGCCTCCGCAGAACGTCGATGGCATCCATCACTTCGGTGGCCTTCGGTTTCACCGACACTTCCTCGGGCTCTTGTTCGGAACACTTTTCTTTCCCTTGGAGTGCTCATGCTGCTTATAAGACTCATCTAATGATGGACGAACAAAATATTAATGTGGCTATCAGCGAGCACAACCTAGAGCAGCAGCACCGTGAGCAAGGACGCGTAGAAAAAAACACTTGAAGTAGGCTTCGGCAGCCTAAGCATAGAGGGCGCTGGCGTAGGCAACGATGGAGACGTCAAAATGGTGGCGGTACTATTAAACCGTCCATAGCCGCTAACGGTTTTTGAGCAGCTTCTTTCATCGCTTTTAATTGTTGTCAACCGCATAATTCAACGCTTTTCTTTCATTTTAGCCTTTTAAGAGTTAATGTGAGTACTGAATGTTTTCAATGTAGGCTCTGAGAGGCAAAATAAAACGTGCCTCGACCGGAATTTCGTTCTTCCTTTCTCGCCATGACTTCGTTAAATCGAAAGCGCCGCACGAAATTACTTCGTAATATCGAGATAGAAATACATGGATTTAGCAAAATTTTGATAGAAAACTTGAAAAAATTCGTTATATCGCGAATTTCGTTAAATCAAGGTTCGTTATATCGAGGTTCAACTGTATAGCGGTGAGCCTTTGTGGATGAATGCGTCTGTTCCCTGTAGTTGCCCTCATCTGACGACGCCTTCTCCCAGTCATCGGATGATGGCATGGACTATGCCGCTGCCAACCAGTCAATCCGGCCACGGCTTGTGGAACCCAGCACGCACGCAGCCCTGATCACTGTGAGTGGTTTTAACAGCAGACCTGTTTAAGCTTGACCAAGCTTTGGCGTTAGCAAAAAAAAAAAGAAAAAAAAAACTGCCCCCTGTAAAGGGCTCACCACTGCAGATAGGGTGTTATGACAGTGAAGACTGCTTTCGCACCTCTGCTCGAGTGCGAGCGCAAGGAGCATATGTGTATGTGCACCCCTTACTGTACCATTTTAAAGGCAGTAGTCTTCCTGGGCAACTGAAGCGCTAACAAATTGGTGCAGCTTGCGTTAGCAGGCGAGGCTGGAATGTTGCTGCTGGGGATTGTGGCTCAGTGTGTCAAAAACGCAGCAGTTCTCAATATTCATTGTATGCTGCATAAAATCGCTTTGTTGTTGTCAAAGTTAAGTGACTTGCATAGAAATAAATGGATATACTCGGGTACAAGTTTAGAACGCCGATAGCTCATGCACTGTATTACTCCGCTGAAGCAACGACCCCAGAAACCAGTGCAGACGCACGGTTTGAAATGAGATTGCGCCAAATGTGCCACAGCACCTGTTCTTGCTCGTGTAGTTTATTGTTGCTGCTGCTGCAGTACCGTATTTTTCGGT
>NW_027526407.1:68777418-68915432 GCF_048455015.1 Haemaphysalis longicornis | reverse complement strand
GTTATTCTGGTTCATGAAATTCCGTGCTGCAGAATGTTTGGCTAGTGTGTTTCTGAATTGTGGCTCTCTTTTGCCCGGCGATAGTCTTAGTTTATTCACTGTAGCTGTGAGCCTATGTGGACGAATGCGTCTGTTCCCTGCAGTCGCCCTCATCTGACGACGCCCTCTCCCAGTCGTCGTCGGATGATGGCATGGACTATGCCGCTGCCAACCAGTCAATCTGACCACGGCTTGTGGAACCCAGCACGCACGCAGCCCTGATCACTGTGAGTGGTTTTAACAGCAGACCTGTTTAAGCTTGACCAAGTTTTGGTGTTAGCAAAAAAAAAAAGAAAAAAAACTGCCCCCTGTAAAGTGCTCACCACTGCAGATAGGGTGTTATGACAGTGAAGACTGCTTTCGCACCTCTGCTCGAGTGCGAGCGCAAGGAGCACATGTGTATGTGCACCCCTTACTGTACCATTTTAAAGGCAGTAGTCTTCCTGGGCGACTGAAGCGCTAACAAATTGGTGCAGCTTGCATTAGCAGGCGAGGCTGGAATGTTGCTGCTGGAAATTGTGGCTCAGTGTGTGGAAAACGCAGCAGTTCTCGGTATTAATCGTATGATGCATAAAATGGCTGTGTTTGTCAAAGTTTAGTGACCGTTGCATAGAAATATTGTATTTACACAATTGTAAGTCTACTCGAATGTAGGTCGACCCCCCCCCAAAATTGCATCTTTCTCTCTCTCAAAAAAAAAAAAGCGAGCGCAGAAAGTTGCCCGTCTGAATGCTGCTTTAAATGAGTGCCGAGAGAGCAGCTCTTCCGTCAACTACAAATACCCCCCCCCCCCCTCCCCCCCCCCTACGGTGGCTCTTCCATCAATGATCGATGCTCCCCCAAGAGCCGTACGCTCATAATGCGCGCAATAGATGTTAAAAAAGAGAAGCTTCTGTGTAAGCACGCGGAATAACCATGTGCTGTGGGTTGAGCAGGAAACTTTACTTCCAATCTTGAGAGCACATCCGCTACGAGATACAACAGTCGAAGCCACCGGCAGTGGCCACTGCCGCGCGATATCAAAACAAACATGGTGGCTGACAGAAGCGGCCGCTCACGATTTCCTTTTTTTCATGAGTACGTTATTCGAATTCAAGAAGCGTTTTGTTCGTCCCTAATAAACAAAATAAGTATTAGCGAATTCCTTAATTCAGTGCGCGGCGCTAACGTAGCCACAACCGTATCACGTTGTTCGGTACACTACCGATCGCGATGGTGGGAGGTTAGTTGCACAAGGGGCACAGATCGCGCACGCCAACTTTCAAAGCTGGAATCACCTTTGTTGACGCCAGAATGTATTAATACGCTACGCTTTGACCGTAACCATGGAAACGAGGGTGCAAGGCTCTGTCCACCTTGCAGCACACCTGATTTCTCGTTTCCCTTGCCGTTGCTAGCGGTACACGGTTTGATTTCGATTCTAAGTCGACCCCCCCAACACTGGGTGTCGCATTCGAAAAAAAGCATCCACCGACAATCGTGTAAATGTGGTAAATGGCTATATTCGGGTACAAGTTAAGAACGCCGATAGCTCATGCACTGTATCAGTCTGCCGAAGCAACAACCCCAGAAACCAGCACAGGCACGCATTTTGAAATGAGATTGCGCCAAGTGCGTCACTGCGCCTGTTCTTGCTCGCGTAGTTTATTGTTGCTTCTGCTGCTGCTGTAATCTATCTGCAGGTTGAGTCTGAAAAATCACTGAAACGATTCGGCATGTCCAAAATACCCGCAACAAGGTGCCCTTTCCTCTGCGTGGAGGAGCAGCCGGCTGTGGTATTGAGGCGCGGTGAGAACTTCCGCTGTCGTTCTTAAGGGGGGAGGTGGGGATCGGAGCAAACTTTTTTATTTTTTGACATAGAGTAATGAAATTTGGTAGGCACATTGGAAAACACTCCAAATGGTGAATTTTGAAATTTAAGAATGATTCCTTCAGTAGTTTTTGTGTTACAGAGGTGTACATGTTGTCCGCTCGTGGAAAGCCTAGCAAGGTATTGACATATGGTAGGAAGTTCAGAATACTTTTAAATTGTAGTCAAAAGAACACTACAGGGTATGACATTCTTCGAATTTTTTTTACACTCTTCATTTTTTTTACAGAAAACATTATTTTCACCTGTAACCAGTAGTATACAGATGACTTGGCCGTAAATGTCACTTAAAAAAATATCTAGGCCCTAAAATGAAAATCCGAGAATGTCATACCCTGCAGAACTCTTCAAGGATTGAAATAAAACAAACAGTGTCAAAATCCGCCCAGTGGTTGCCATGCTATCCTTTCCACGAGCAACGAAGAACTCGTAAAACGCACTTTTGAGAATACGGCTCTTGAAGTTTACGAAGACTTCACGATTTTTCAAACTGCACCAGCAGCATAGTCCTTGCTGTCCTTGCTTGGGGACAACCTCAAAGACCTTTGCCCTTCGATTTGGTGCATCTGGGAGGCCTTCCTGGCCAATTGAAGGTTTTCATGTGCAGGCCTTCAGATGGCAGAAGCACCAGTTTTACACCTAGTGTACCACAAAGTTTGCTATGGGCTACTAGGGTACCTAAACTTTACTTGATGTATGCCTAATGGATAACTGTCTCCAAAATGAAGAGTAAGGCATGGTTTCATTTTATATTAGTAATATTCCAGCAGACTTTCAGCAGATTTCTGGGTTTCATAACATTGCCAAAGCTACAGCTTAGTACATGAGGCTGTTCGGTGTCAAAAAGTTATATCTGGGCATCACAAGCATAAGATGAGCTATTTGAAAGCAGAGTACAGTTTTTTTACACAATTACAACATTGATTATTATTAGCATACCATGCTCTTCACCTTCAGCAGAATCAATCATTGCAAGATAGACAACAGAATTGCAAACATTGCAAAAATAGAAAACCCAATAAAAATATCTAATTGTGAATGCTGCACCCTTACGGCGTCTTTTCTAATTTATTTAACACTGAAAATATTATTTTGTAATCCCAGACTTCGTTGTACGAACTAGTTTAGAGCCACGGCAAAAGTTTCTCAAATAAGCTAGGTGACAGTTCATTGCAACCCCCCCCCCCCCCCCCCCGCCCTACAATCCCCTACGCGCGCGTTCCCCGCGATCGTAATTTAGGTAACCTTGATATGGTTGGTCACTTCGCTTTTCCCATTAAATTTCACTTCCCGTACATCAATTATTATTACTCGCGTGCAATAGCAACCGATCCCGCAATCGGCCGTTGCCCAAACACGTCGCGCCAATGCAGCGCGCGCCGCAACTTCTGGCGAGTCGGTCATTCCATTCCCGAAGCACGCGAGCACGCTGTGTAACAGCAATAACTCAGCGTTTTATAACATCGCAATGCTCACAATGCGTCCAAAAGTTCGCTTCACGAACCGCAATTGTAGGCGCACGCACCGCGCTTCCCACTCAAGGACAGACCACGGCGACGTCGCGGGCACGTTTTCGATGCGTCTTTCGAGCCGCGCACTTCCCTATCTGGCGCATGATCTCAACATTATCGCCGCGATAACAGTAATGTCACTGTTCAGTACCGCAACAGATAAAACGAGTAAACTGCTACCGAGTCGACCGGGAAACCTTGAAAACATCAGGAGCGCAGTGCGCGTAAAATGCGCAGCAGCCCGGCGGCCATGTTTTTGCTGGCATGGCGGCGCCCAATCAGGGGAGCCGTGTCTAAAAACGCGGCCGGACAGCCAATCGCGTGTTACCATCTATCGGTTGCTTCGTTTCACTGTCTTTCTCTTTCTGCCGTTTGTGCGTTTGTGAGCGAGCGATGACAAAAGGAGCGACCGGAAAACGAAAGTTAAAGAGTCGGCCGATCTAACGCGACCAAGATGGCGGCGCCCGGTAGCGTCGTTCCGGAGATACAGCGCAGCGAAAATTGCCGTGTTTTCGTCATTTTGAGGAAATATTTTGCCACCTCAGCCGATATAAATATTTTTCTTTGGCACTTCGCGATCGTTTGCGGCGGGGAAACTTTGTGAACGCATAGAATATAAAACGTGCAATCCGAAAATGTGAGTTCCGAAAAAACGATTTTTTTGGCCACTTTTCGAAATCTGATCCCCGCGTCCCCCCTTAAATTAAGTTGTACCCGAGTACTATAGTTGAGTTCTCATTGTTGAAGAAAGGAGTCGGAAGCCGCTGTAAAGATGGAATAACTGTATTTACATTGGACTAAATTCCTGCTTAACATGATCATGGCATCCGAGCGTTCATCGGTGTTCTGGTGTCCGCCTCTAGGCGAGACAATTTACGCCTGTTGGTGGACCTTCCTTTCTTTATTTTGTGCAATAAATGCATACATACATACGTTCCTCGTTTTCCTTCTCTTCTTTCCTCCATGGAGTCCCCGAATCATGTCGTCTTCATCTCGCTTATGTTGCTATGCGAGATCCAATAAAAATGCAATACTCATCTGAAAGTCAAATTATTTGAGAATTACCGTATAATGCGGAATATAGGTCGACCCCTTACCTTGTAGCTGAAAAATGCAAAAAAAAAAAATAGTACCAACCATTGTTTTATTGAGACTATAACTTGTTTCGTCTCAGATTACTCATTCAAAACTACCCGTCATACGACTGCTTCTGGCTCGCTGTCGCCCACACAGCAGGTCGTCCTCGGTGCAGTCCAGGGAATTGCTTATGCAGCACCTATTAAACACTCGCAAGACCATGTCATCGTGAAGCGAGCGCAAAGCATGGGACACTCGTGTGCAGACCGGAGCGACAGCCAGTCTGTGCAGGCGGTCAGCAAACATCTTGGGGTATTTATTCGTAGAGACATCGCACGACGTTAGTGGTCAAAATTTGCCCCTTTGTACAGCAGCACAGGTGCACAGAGCAGCGCGCATGAAGCGAGGTCTTCCGAGTGTTGCATACCGAGAGCTGCCCCTTCAGCTAACGCCGCTTGCAACACTTCTTTTGGTGATACCGAACTGGCGCCAAGCGTACACGTCATTGGCCTTGGAAAACCCCAACTTTTCTTTTAAATGCTGCTGTGAACTTGCACCAAGTGCCTAAACTCATTTTGAGCAAGAAGAAAATAGCACGCAAACATTCGCCGACAGCGAGTGAAGCAACAAAACGATGGCGTTGCGTCCGATTGATGGTGGTGGCGATGGTGCTTTTGGGGTTTGGATGGGCTCGATGGGCTGCCCGGTCGCCAGATGACAACTGCCAAATGACTGCAATATAGGTTGAGGGGTGACTTTTCGGCAAATTTTTCTGTAAAAAATCTCGACCTATATTCCGCATTATACGGCATACCTGCCAGGTTTCCCGAATTTTCCGGGAGCCTCCCGAATTTTCATGGTTTTGTACGATTGTATGACCGAAACAAAAATCTCCCTAAAACGCACCTGTTTTCGGCTTAATCCTTTTCCCAGTATGGCCACAATGCGCTGGAGGTATACCTGACTATCCAACCCGACACCATTTGGCATCGTTATGAGTGAAGTGCTTAAAAAGCGTAGTCGGCCATGCGCAGACGGTGAACCTGTTCGTCCCATTGTTAGTTTACTGTTTATAGAAACGCAGCGCTGCCGCAACTTTCATTTACACACGAGCACGGCTGTTCTGAAGGTTTAGCAAGTCTCCAGTGGTGTAGCTTGTTGTTAGTTTAGATGAAATAACAAAACAGTTCAGTTCCTGCTGTTTTGTATTGCACTTGCAGTACTATTTCCAGGACTTCCTGAAAAGGGCGGCGTTAGCAACGTCGAACATTTAAGTGGTGTACCTTGTTGGTAGTTTGGGCGAAGAAACAGTTCATTTCCTGCTATCTTGTAAGTAAATAAAAAAATGTGTGTAAAGTTACCCATTCTGTTGCTACTACCCCCCCCCCCCAATCCCCACCTTCCCCCGCCCCCCGGGAAGATCTCCCTAATGCCATCCTGGCAAATCTGGCAGGTATGATACGGTATTTGTTCAGCGCGGTAACCTTCAATGATTGCATTGACTAGCACAGCGCAGCACCTACTTTTGCGAGGTCACCACTGAAGATATTGTCAAGAGTGTGAGCGAGAACAATGCAGGGACGAAGAAGATGCTGACACCACATTGACATTTGGAGAGCAAGAAACTGTTTTCAGCTTGGATGTTCTAGTGTCCATCAAGAAGACCTCCTGATTTCTCCGATGCTGCAAGGATGTCCCTGGTGACCCGCACAAGAAGGCCAAGCCATTCATTTTGCACTGACGGTTGCCTAGTCGCCAAGAGAAAATGATTTCTTCAAGCAACAATATTGTAGTCAGACACATTAAGAGCCTGGCTTGGCCTCCTAGCTTGTTCGTGGTCACGCTATCCAGCCACTGCAGTAACGCGGCGTCACGGACCCAAAGACAGGCTTCGAAAAGATACCCACTTGTACCTCGATTGAGCCTTCCAGCCAAAAGTTAGCAGGGTACTCGAACAAGAGGCTTATATATGCAGACTGTTCAAAGCTCCTAGAACCTCTTGCACTGGTCGTACATGCCCCATTGTTTAGTTCACAGAAAACTACAGCTGCATTTAAGGCAAAATGCATGTAATTAGCTGGCAGCCCTCGCGTTCATTTAGTTAAGAAAGCTCATGGGGTTGGTTTTTACAGTAGTTAGGAAAAAGACTGGCTGCCGAAGAAAGAATTGACACGTTCAAAATGGTGTAGAAAGGCTCTACCAGGTGTGAGATGAAAGCAAGCACGAAAAGAACAGAACTCCCACTCGTGGTGTTCCATGCAGAACAAGAAACAGAAAATTGCGAGCTGTCGCAGGAGAAGGCACGCAAACACTTTGAAGGCGGGAAGTTTGAAATTGCATTGAACAGACGTCTGGTCAATTCATCGAGAGAGGAGATAGACAAAGGGGAAGTGTGTGAAGGGTGGTAGCAAAGAGCGGAGAACGGCAGCACAGGCCGTCGGGCGAATCATGGCTCTGCTTGTCAGCTTTCACTTTGAGTGGAACTCCTCTTGCTTTTTATTTACTTATCAGCACGAGCACCTGCAGGAAAGGTATGTGCTAATGCTTGTGGTTGTGTTACGGTACTGACCTAGAAATAATGGTTTCTCAGCATTAAAATGTTGCTTGTTGACTTTGCCAGCCTACGCGCGTTTTCTTGGCACCTTTGGGTATGTCAGTCGAACCTTCAGTGGGCATGGTTCTTGTGTTACATTTTGCTAGCCTGGTTAATGCAGCTTCTTTGTGACTGCAAGCACCGCTCTTGGTATTGTGTGTGACCATTTTTATGTGCACCGTGTAGGAGCCGTGCATCCGGATGTACCATGCTAGGCTTCCACGGTACTATACCGGACGATGGCACCACTGCGGCCCGGTCACCCTCCTCCCATTGCGGCTTGTTCTCTGCAGGGCAGTTCCTGACCAGACTTGGAGAATCCCAAGAGAGGAGGCGACCTGGCGTGGTGGCAGTTGCGTCGCACATCGAGGCCACTGCCGTGGCCACAAGCGGGTCGGAGGCTGCCTCAGCCCAGGACCCGACCCCGGTGTGACTCGAACCACCCGTGGGGTGGTTGGGGTCACACCGTGGTCGGGGCTTGGCCAGGGGCAGGGAGGGACCAGCTCGGGAGGGAGCGCACTGGAGGTCCCTAGAGGAAATGGAGGCTGGTCCCAGCTGGTTCATGTCCAAATTTCCTGCTGGGCATTGCTGGTCCCAGCTGGGGCCAGAGCGCCCAGCCGGGAATTTAGGCCATGAACCAGCTGGGACCAGCTACCACTTTCTCTCGGGACCTCCAGTGATCCCCGAGTTGCTGGCACGGCTGGTGGAGCACCAGCAGCCCTGCCCGCCGTTGGACCGTGCGTTGGAGGAGGAGAGCACTGCGCTGCCCGTGAGCAGTGCACCGAAGCCTCCAGCAGTGGCCTCCCCCTGCTCAGTCCGGACGCCACTGGGCAGCATCCATGTCTGCAGGCCGTTGCGACGTCTGGCAGCACCCTCTGGTGTCCTTGGTGGGCTTGGAGGGCCCCTTCCAGATGCGGGCTCACCCAGCAGCCCACCCTCGTCTACATCTCGCATGTCTACACTCCGCACCACTTTTACGTGGAGTGCGTGGTCGAGGACGCCATGTGTAACCTGCTGTGTGGCTCACGATCCACCTGGTCGTGGTCAGTGCTCTCTCTCTCTCTCTCTCTCTCTCTCTCTCTCTCTCTCTCTCTCTCTCTCTCTCTCTCTCTCTCTCTCTCTCTCTCTCTCCCCCTCCCTCCCTTCCTTGGACTGCTGCGCGCTGCTTTGCTCAAACTGAGCATTCATCACTTTTCCCCTGGCTTGCTGAAAGCTGTAGCGATGCAGCTGAGGTACAGAACAAATCCCCCTTCTCTGGCAGCGAGGGTTCAGCATGCCTTCAAAACACGGGTGGAACAAGGGTTCACGCACCCAGGCTCACTTTTCCGTTGTGGCTCTCCAGCCAACGTTACAATCTGTGAGGCGATTTGTCTAACCTGAGAAGGCTGCCGTAAACATGACCCCGGGAGGCAGCGGAATTAAGCGCAAGAGTACATGGGGCGAATAGTGACGAAAGGTCGATTAACAACGCCCAGGGTGACTTGCAGCAGTGTAAAAAAAAAATATCGGTCTCCACCGGTCTCATTACGCCAAAAAGTTTGTCTGTGGCGAAGTGGTACCGAGCGGCAAACGAAAGGCACCAATGAGGTCTTTTGATTTCTCCTCTATGGCGTGTACCGGACGCTGGCGTTCGGCTGCTTTCGAATTTTTTGAAAGCAGAAGTTGATAGATAGACGCTTGCCTTGCACCTACTCGAGAAAAAAAGGAAAAAAGGAAGAACGGATTGTAAAGCAAATATTGATTGAAGAAAATGAGGTTGCAATAAGCGAAGTCCGTGGAGCTGCAAGTGAAGCCTGATCCCGTTCTAATTGGTGTGGCTTGTGTTGCCGAGATAGGCATTTACGGTAGCTTTTATTAGGTTAAAAAAGGCGATCCGGCTACGGTAGTTTTATTAACAGCAGTATGGGGTCCATCTGGTAGATCGGCGTGTAAGGAACGAGTGGTGTAAATGCGACAAAAACTAGAAACAGCAAGCTGTATGTGTTAGGCCTAGTATGACATATTTTGCACAGAAGTGCCTTCCGTTAAGGTACACGAGAGGTAAAGTGCGGGCTTCATGTTGTGGAGGTTCCTAGTTCGATTCTCGCCGAGCGCGTTTTTTTTTTTTTTTTTCTACTGCCGTTGGGGCTTTTGAGGACTGGAAACTAATATTTCATCAGAAGTGCCCCTGATTCATGCAGAGTCGTCGAGCAACGTCAAAACACTGAACCTGTTTACTAAACGCTGCCGTTGATTCTGGGCATGGAGGTTGTTAGCCACACTGAGATCAACCCAGCAGCGACTCAGCAGCAGGTCTTTGCTCCATGTATTTCAGCCCGATGAACATGTGGCATCCTGCCGCAGAAGATTTTCCACCGTGCAATCTTTGTCGGGAAAGTTTGCTCCATGGATTCTGATTTTACCCTTGGTTTGTGGGCCCCCATCATAGTTCTTTTTGATGGCAGCCATGCACTGCAAGCCAAGAACTTCGGTTGTTTTATTAAAATGGCTGCACTTGGAGGATGCTTGGTATGCATGGAATGGTTGTGCCTACACCACATTCAGCCAGGACTATAGAGCGTGCAGTTATTGCCAAAGCATGCTGTTATGTGACCACGTCTTCTCGTCTCCTGGTGTGGGGGGGTTGCGGCGCCCAGTGTCGTTTGTCATTGGCAATTTTAAGCGGGAATGCTGCATTAGGACACCCAAAGAGTGAATCTTCACACAGGCATTCGGAAGAAACTGAAGGCACATTTTGCATCTTCTTTTGTTCATTCAGCACTCGAGTTGTCAGAGTGCAACAGTGCTCCCCCCCCCTTTTCTGGTGACTTCTTTGTGTGGTGTTGGGCAGAGGTTGGACCCTGGGTCCTGCAAAATACAGTAACAGCAGGTTGTCATCCGCAAGAGCTGCAGCCCACCTAGCCGCATAAACTCGAACAGGTCTTCATTTAAACTTCCTCGCATTTATGGTGCATTACTCGTGGCATTGGTGTTCACAGAAAGCCTGCTGCGTGGGAAAAATGGTTGTGCACTCGGCACATTTTACTTTGGACAAGCGCCTGATGGCTCATCCATTGGCGCTCTCCCGCTTAATTTAGCTTGCTCGGTGCATTTACGGGTGCTTCGCGTATTTACAGCAAGGCTCTGCACTTCACTCCACAGATGTCGAATGCTCACTCCTGTACGGTGCTGGCCACCGTTGGGATCTCTCGCACTGCCTAGGAAACTGGTTTTGTCCCCCCCCCCCCGCGAGTCATTCCGGTTGTATAGGACACATTCAGTACCCTGTTGACTGCTTCAAGCCGAGATTGTTCAAAGTCCTGTCTCTGCTGTCCCACCCCTGGTGCAGTTGAGTACCTCTGCTACAAAACCTTTTGCCGCACTGCAGAAGTTTGCATGCAGGGACCACCCGATGTAGTTCAAATGTACAGCCATTTTGGTCGGCAATCTGGACAGAAGGTGAAGAGGATTGGATTCCATTTGAGCTAGCAGCCATGTTAGTTCCTGAAAGGGTAAAAAACATGCAATTCAACTGTTTTGCTCAAATACCCCAATCCCGTGCATTCTTAGCATCCAGCAGCAGGGCGATGGGTTCTAGTGAGGAACCGTATCCAACCAACGTTGGTTTGCAACCGTAAGGAACCAACGTTGGTTTGCGTACTGTGGATCAGTGCCATTTAGAGTTGTAAGACTGTCGCTGAATGTTGTTTTCTTGCTTGTTCGTTGAAAGGGGGACTTTACGGACCAAATCTTATCAAATTAAGCATTCATGTAACTAACCATCCTAGCAAACAAAAAAAAAAACCAGATTCGTTTCTGGATATCTTCGATCTTTCTCAGTTCCAGGGCGGATTATCTGAAACTTCCATGAAGCATAGTTACGCAAGAGCTGAACAAGATTTTTGTCAGTGTGATCAGGAAGCTCTGTTCTGTAGCTAGTATGTTATTGTAAAAGTAGCTATTAATTATTGCGTTATATCTTTTAATTATAAAAAATAGCATCAAAAGTTTCACCTTCCTTTGAAAACCAGAAATAGATACCTAAAGGAAATGATGCAGTAATAAAATAGCTTCTCGGTACAAAAGTGGACCTTCCGGATCACACTGACGTAAAAATCTTGTGCTATTCCTGCCTAATTAGTTAATTTTGGGGTGACTTTGTGAAGGTAATTAGTCCTGTAACTCAAAGTATAGAATATATTTTTAAGCTGATTTCAGTTTTGTTATTAGAATAGTTAACTACGTAAATGCTCCTAATTTGATTAGATTTGGTCCGCAAATAAATAGTTTTACTTGTTACGCCCCCCCTGAAATTACTGTGGATGGCTTGTTTCCAGGTCTGCAAGGCCTGGTACCGCTGGGTGTACCAGATGGACGTGCAGTCCCTGACTGTGGTTATGCCATGTGCAGCACCCCCACTTGTACAGTGGTGGTGCAACTGCTGGGCTGCGAGGGATGGTGCATGCCCTTGATGCCCACGGTGAGAAATAGCCCGTTATTTATAGTTAAGTTAATTTAAGTTAACTTAAAGTTAAGTTAAGTTAACTTAAAATAGTTAAGTGCGTTAGGTGTCTCTAGCTTGGCATGCAGCCTTCTGCCTCTGCTTGACTCGGAGGGGGGGGGGTCAAGGCATGGTGCGGTGCAACTGTGCAACAGGCGAGACAGTGGTACCCTAGCCGAAAAAAAAAAAAAAAAACATTGGAAGTCCATTTGGACTCCCAGAAATTAATTGGAACCAAATTGGAACCAGTTGGATTTGCAATTGGTTCCAATTGTGTTTTCGGCAAATCCAGTTTGACCTCTTTTTTTTTTTTTTTTTTTTTTTTTTTTTTTTTTCTCGGCTGGTACGGCCTGTTTGTTGAACCTTTTTTCTGAGGGCCCTTGCAGGGATGTCAATGAGTAACAGTCGATACTTTGCGGAACAGCGAGGTGACAGGGTTGGGGCCACCGGCACCCAAAGTAGTGTACCAATGTAGCGTACCGTTGCAACGTTGGTTTGCGTACCTTTTCTAGTGTTGGAACATCGGAGAGAGCACTGATAGTGTTGACAGATGTGAAGGGGAAAGTGCGTGAGAAGTTTCGGAATTGGTGGTGCGAAAGTGAAAAGCAGCGAATGAGGTCGACTGTGCATCATGAACATGTTCACCGCATAACTAAACTATTAGAAGTTCACGAGTTAAGAACCGGTGCTAGGAAAGGGACGGACAACAGATTTTTGTGTAGTATATGTTCTCCTTCCCAAATGAAAGGGCATATCACTTGAAACACCTTGCATCGAAACGGTTTTCCTGGCAGGGCCCTGGAATGCTCGAAAGCTGGAAGCGGCCATAAGGGGATACCGGAAACCTTAACACTGAGCGGCCAGCAACATACTTTTAACTGTACGGGAGATAAAGAAGTGTTTAATAAAAACTTGTCTCCGGCTAATGTAATAAAGTGCAGTCCTGCCCATTCCTTCGTGCAGTTTTTTGAAAAAGGGCATTGAAACTGACGGAGCTTTTAGTTTACATAAGTTAGTGGTGCCACGTTCAGACACTGCATGGCGCCACGTACCTTTCAAACTTCGGAAAGTTTATGGCCAAATTTAAATTAATTTTGCCAATTTATATAAAAGTATTTCAAGTGTTTACCCCACTATATAAAATAGCAGGTTTCAATAGACCTTTCCGGAAAGTTGCGCGCGCCCCCAAACGGCGGCCGCAAAGCAGCCTGGGAACTGTGAGTGCCGCAGCAGCCGCCGCCGCTGCCGCCCGGTCCGCTCTTCATGTAGCTCTACCATGCCAAACCGTGCCGGCGCAACAGCGCCTGTGGAGGGAGCATTTGTTGACGGTGCAGCTTCGGCGTTTAACATTGTGTGATGCATGCAGAACATCTGCTGTCCTTGACAGCTGACCCGCCGCGTTGGCTCAGTGGCTAAGGCTTTGCGCTGCTGAGCACGAGGTCGCCGCAGCGGCCGCTTTTCTGATGGAGGCGAAAAGCAAAAACACCCATGTGTACGAGATTTCGGCGCACGTTAAAGATCCCCAGGTGGTCAAAATTAATCCGGAGCCCTCCACTACGGCGCGCCTCATCGCCTGCGTTGCGTCAGCGCGTTAAACCCCACAATCAATCAATCGAGTCCTGGACAGCTGTTTTCTTCACTGGCTTTTTTTTTTCAAACTTCAGCATTCTTACCACCGCCCGCATTTCTTCAACAAACTGCTGCATTTTGGGGAGTTGCAGTGTGTATCCCGTCCATTCATGCTACACTATGTCTGCATTTGTTTCAAGTACTGGTGCCCAAGAGGTGGCGAGTCTTATTGTGCAATCCTAAGCTCTTTTGATGTTTTCGGCTGTGTGTAAATATGAAAATAGAAATGTCTATTTCAGTCGAAAAAAAGACACGTACACTCCGTTAGAAAAACTAACCAATACCGACTAAAAGGTAAAACTGTTCAGAGGGCGCTAATACAAAACACGCATAGTTGACATTTTGCTTAATTATCAATTGAGAAGTGGTTCATGTGTGAAGTTGCTCAGGTAGCAACAAATTTTCCGTATCCGGTTTGGCTTGTCAGCCATCGCATTTGGGAAAACATACCACGGTATTCTCAAGTTCTTCACTTCTCGAATAACTCGCTCAACGTGTCTCCTTAGGTTGGCGATTTGCCGTGTGCGTGTTTCCTCCGTTACTGTCAGTTGACGCCGACCATTTAACATAGGGGATCTGTTCAATTTAACGCCAAGTTCACGGAGCTCATCTTCGATCAAGAATCCTGGGTCAGCTATGACGAGCTGTCTCCTTTGTTTTCTCACAGGAAGTACACCACGCCTTAAAAGTGGGAAATAATAATTCCACAATGAGCGACCGAAAAGAAATAGTCGAAATGCTGAAGTCACTACAGCAGAAACCCCGTTACTCCAATGCTGCAGGAAACGGGCTGCAGGCAGTCGCTGTCGTTGGAGAAACCGCATAGTTGCCTGCTGGAGTGAAAATGTTGCTTTGTGGCCTGTTACGCCGTTTGTGCTAAAATTCATTACAAAACGGGCGTTGATTACTCTGAGCTGACAGGGGTATCTCGACAGTGCTGCATATCACTAGTTCGTCTTGGATGCCTGGAAGCGGATGCCTGGAATTTACGTTATAATGCTGGGCGTACCTGTCTTTACCGGAGGACACCTCTCCGAGAAGACCCGGTGTGGAAAAATGGTCGCATTTGGTCCATGTAACATTTGCATCTGCTCGCGTTGAAATGGGCTCCACATATCCTGTGATGTTCGGACGGCTCCCACAAAGCGAATCGGCCATCACGACCCTGGCGATTTATCTGGCGAACTTATTCCTTTTTAAGTTTCTTGTCCTTCGGAAACTTGTGCAATGAAACATGCCGGTCTCGTAGCGTATTATTGTTGTCTCAACCGAGCACACAGCACGTTTTTCCGCCTCCTGTAGCTTCCTCCTCGCCGCGGTGGCTCAGTGGCTAAGGCGTTGCGCTGCTGAGCACGAGGTCGCGGGTTCGATTCCCGGCCGCGGCGGCCGCTTTTCTGATGGAGGCGAAAAGCAAAAACGCCCGTGTGTACGAGATTTCGGCGCACGTTAAAGATCCCCAGGTGGTCAAAATTAAACCGCAGCCCTCCACTACGGCGCGCCTCATCGCCTGCGTTGCGTCGGCGCGTTAAACCCTACAATCAATCAATCAATCCTGCAGCTTCCTTGGCGCCATATCGTCAGTATCGCATGAACTACAAACGCTAAGGCAGGTCGTAAACGAGTGTAGCTTTACACACGCGGAAATGCATCACGAATAACGTGTGCACACGATATGAGCTCCTTCGTTTTCCCACTCAGCTCCCCGAGGCAAGAGCTGCTTATCTGTATTTTTCTCTGGGAGCTCAAGTGCACATTTGTTTTTTATTTCCCCGTGTTGAGGAATTTCTATTTTCCCGCGGGCAGCAAGAAGCACGAAGACGCTTTTCAACTGCCAGCAGCTAGCAGACGACGTTGCTAGCAGACGACAAAAGGTTCTCATGCGGTGCAGGCAGCTTCAGGATGCGGAGTTTATTTCTTATTTTGGTTCTATGGTTTAAAGATGATTTAATTGATGCGCAACATAACTTTGCAAGCCCATCCTTTCGCGCTACTTAAACTTGGTCCTTTGACGGACGCCGCGAACGCGGCGCGCGGCGCGACCATCCCGTCGGCGCTCGCCCCGCGCGCGCACGCAGTTCCCATGACGCCTTGCGCGCGCCCGCCAGGGGAAGGAGCGGCGCTGCAGTTTCTGGAAAGGTCTATTTAGCGGGATTGCTTTTTTTTTTTTTTTTTTCTACTTTACGTCTAACAGGTCGAAAGAAGAAACTGTCAAAGCGGGAGGAACAGGAAAGACAGAATCTGTTGTGGAGCGGTCCTTGTGGATCCAGAAACATAAGGTTGCTTTTGTGTGCATTTCCACATTACTGCTGCAGCCACGGGCAGCAGCGTTCATTTGCTGGTGACAGCATAGGTGTAAAATTGTGCTTAATTAAAGGGGCCCTGAAGACGAAATACAGCTCCGTTTGGTATAAAAGAACTAGCCTATAACTCACTCAGCTCCATTTCAGCTGCTAAAAGCACTTTTTAACTGAAAAAAAAAAAAAAAAGCGAGACACGTTAGAAGCTCCCAAATTTCGCGCCACAGTTGCATAATAGGGGCGCGCAGGAGTGCCTTAATACCGGTCCGCACTAATAACATAATTATCACTGTGTCATCTCCACTTCATCATTCAATTAATACATTCAAATAGAACTAGGGGCCCCAAAACAATCTCCCAGTTGTGTTTCTTTGCGGTTGCTTAAGTCGCCAATGGCTCAAACGAGACTGTGAAATGGATGATTGCCAGAAAGTGACCGGGGAGTCGCCACTGCTTTGAATGTTGTAATATTGCGATGACAGTTGATCCCAGATATATCGAATTACAGTGTAGAGCACTTGTAAGGTATGTTGTGGGAGCCCCCAAAATCTGCACTATAAGCAGTACTGCAGTATAACCAAAACATGCTCGAATCCAGCCACATTGCAACGTACCTCTGAAGTCATCCTGTGTTTATCATCACTCAAACGCTGCACAGGGGTGAGACAGCTGCGCATATTGCGCAGTTTTGATACAAATTGGTTTTGCTGCGCTGGGCTGCTCCAAAAACTTGAAAATTGCAAAAATTACGCCGAACTGCTCCCAAACAGTCTAAGAGCTGAGGCTTTTAACTCTTCTTCAGTTTCAGTGGAGAAAAATGCTTACTGACGACATAATTTTCCCGAAATGGTGCGGCATTTCAGTGAGCGGTTAGAAGCGGTCGCTGGAGCTGCCCGCCCCACTTCACGGCCAGTGCAGAGGCCGTGTTGCCACCTCTTACCGCGCCGCACGCGCCACGCCAGTTGTATCTGCGCCTGCGGCGTGCACTGCAGATTTTCGAGAGAAGAAATTGCTTCGTGCGGTTCACGCTTCAAAATGTTGTGCAGATAAGCCACGGCCCTTTTGACTTTCCGAACACCTGCTACACATAGCGAGCCGCGCAAATCCGAAGATTTCTACCACTAGTACGTTGCGCTGATAAGCACCCACCTTTGGCGGCTTCGTGAATGCAGTGTGGGGTACAAAAAAAATCCGGCTGGCGTTCTTATCACATTGTCCCGCGGCAGGACTTCATAGACGCTGAAAGACGCAGCCACGGTCCTTCAAAATGCACGCAAACACAACGAAAGGTAAAGGTGTGCTTGATGTTTGTAAGGCCACGCTTCATTGTGCAAGACCCTGCTGCTGCGGCTTATGTGAAAAAAAAAAAAAAAAACACGAAATAAAGATTCTGCCTTTGTTCCTACGTGCTGCGCATTTGAGTGATGATAAATATAGGATGACTTCAGAGGCAGGTTGCGATGTGGTTGGATTCGCGCGTGTTGTGGTTATAGTGCAGTACCGCTTATAGTGCGGATTTTTGCACATTCCGTGACATACTTTATAAGCGGTTTACACTGCATCTACTATACACGGTGGCAACTTAAGAACGGCACCGGAAGTTGCCACTGTGCCTTATCACCGTAGCCGGATGTTTCTCCGCACGGTGCAAGTAGGGCGTTACTGGGAATATTTTGAACAAGGCGTGAGCCGTTCCCGTGATTTTTTGGACTTGCTACGCTTATAAACGACTCCAGTGACAACAAACAAACTGCGCGAGACAAGACAGATGATATCGCGCATCCATAGCAAACCCCTTTCAAAACGCGCGCGCCCTGATGTCACGGGTCCGGCGCTTTGGCGGAGTGATACGCTACATGAGGTGGTGCCGTTCTTGAGTTGTAACCGAGTATAATGTTTGTTGTTGTGTTACAGTACTAACCCAAAAATAATGGTTTCTCGGCAGTCAAACGTCGTTTCTTGAATTTGCGAACCTCCGAGCGCATTCTGGGCACCTTTCAGTGTGTCAATCAAACCCTCAGCAGCATGCTCATCTCGCTGTGCAGTAGGCTTCGGTTCTCGTGTTACATTTTGCTAGCCTGGTTAATGCAGCTTCCTTGTAGCCGCAAACACCGCTCTTGGTAGCGTGAGTGTGACCATGTTTGTGTGCTCCAAGCGAGAGCCATGCATCCGGATGTACCGCACTGGGCTTCCACGGTATTACTATACCTGACGGTGGCACCACTGCTGTGGTCAAGTCGCTCTCTTATTGTGGCTTGTTCTCTGCAGGGCAGTTCCTGACCAGGCTTGGGGAATACCAAGAGAGAGGGGGCGACCTGGCATGGTGGCAGTTGCGTCGCACAACGAGGCCGCTACAGCTGCTCCAAGTGGATCGGAGCCTGGACCCGCCCACGACCCGACCCCGGTGTGGTCCCGACAACCCGTGGGGTTGTTTGGGTCACACCAGGATCGGGGCATGGCCTTGGGGATCGGGGGCCTCCCATCCAGGGGGATGTGGAAGTCCTCTTTGACAGGCGTCTTCCGGGCTGAGGATGGAGTGGGTGGGTGCATCACGTGAGTGCCCTTCTCCCGCCTCTCCTTTGTTGGCTGCGGGGTGTGTCAGCATAAAGTAGCTTCATTTGTGGCACTGCCTTCCACTCGGTCGCTTCCAACTCGCTGTGACCGAACACAGATTTAGTGAGCAAAGCGAGGCGAATGTTCGCTCAGTGGGGAAATTTTCCCCGATGATTCGACACTCATTTGTGATCAGGGACAAGCATCGGTTACATCTCTCCCGGGATGCAGTTGATGAAGTCGCAGTTTGTGCGGTTGGCTGCGTGAATGATGCACCGTTGCTCTTTCTGCAAAGGCGAGAGGGCCACGTAACTGACGCCAATGGTTGCAACGGAGGAAGCTGCAGCCAGGTTGCCGGGAATCTCGCCCTGTCCACTTTGCATCAGTGGCTTTGTTTTTTTTTTTGCATTGCAATTGCTTTCCTTTAAGGGGAAGGGGGGGGTGTTCCTCCCCGTTTTAGTTAGGTTTAATGGGGTCTAGTGTCTCTAGTGTGCGTGCAATGAGTCGGGAGCAAAAAATGGACATTTGAGATGTAATGCACAACTCGGGCTTAGTTTAAGGCGTTTTAGTAGCACTAACATGAATGGCATAGCACGGCAGCTGAAAATACTGTTTAACAAGGGCAGTCATTGTGGCCCTCAGCTGCTTCACTGCCCCTCCTGGCCTCCCCTCTTCCAGGAACGAGTGTGCGAGCATTCCGGCCCAGGCCATCAGGGCAACAATGGGCCTCCTGGAGCCTACAGTGATGTGATAGCTGCGCCATTTGCGCCTAACTACACAGAGAGGTAAATCCTGCTACGTTTCAAGCAGTCTGTGCCAATCTTGCGCCAAAAGTTCATTTCGCTCTGGTAGGAGGAGTCCTCATTACGCCACAGGCGCTGAACAGGAGGGAATCTCTCACTATCTCCTTTGCAGTGAAGCTTGGCAGCAGTTCACGTGACTAGCTTGCTCCGAGGGGTCTAGGTGTGGAGGGAATAGAAAGGTAGTTAGCGGGAAAGGGACGAAAGTTCGAGATGGCTGACTTTGGCACTGGCTTACAGCCGGTTCATTAAACACAAACCAACTTTAAAGAAAGTGATCGTGTCTGACTCAACATGTCTTTCAGGAGGAAAGCTATACGAACACTTGAGGAAAGCA
Organism: Haemaphysalis longicornis; assembly: GCF_048455015.1. Classification (NCBI taxonomy): domain Eukaryota; kingdom Metazoa; phylum Arthropoda; class Arachnida; order Ixodida; family Ixodidae; genus Haemaphysalis; species Haemaphysalis longicornis. The sequence continues at coordinate 68,896,246 of NW_027526407.1, read as the reverse complement.
TTTTCTGATAAAACCTTCTTTGCAAAGCTACTCTTCATGAAGAATGCAGTTGAAGGTTTCACTAATTTTTTTGCTTTTGTTTCAAAGAAGTGAGCCATTGGTCCACCTATTCTTGATGAGATAGTGTCCGTCTTTCGCAAGCAGTGTGGATGCTTTAAAAAGACAGTCTTTCCACCCGAGGAAAGGCAGAGAGTTGCTGTTGTCGCAAACCTCGCCCCCTGCAAATTGGAAAGCGAGAGTAGAAGTTGGAGACTACACGGAGCGTGGAATTTTGTCTTATCAACTCGGAGAGAAACAGACATTTAGGTTGGGTGCTAGAAGCTTTTACATAGACTGCGCTTCTTAAGCCCACAGTTGAGAGAAGGAGTCCTCTTGGGCTTATTTGAGGAGGCTAGCTACCAGGCTGCTGCAAGTGATCAAACCCTGCGATGTCTTTACATCGATGGATGAATACATGCTCCTCCAGCTTGAACATGTTGAATCAGCTCCGTCTACACGGAGTATTGGCAGCTGATTTTGAGCAGGAGGAGGCTGGCAACAAAACCAAATTCACTCTCTTGGCCGGAGTAGTGAAGGCGTTGCATTGCATTCCACGTAGAAATGTGGATGTGGAAAGGGGCTTCGGTGAAAACCGCTGGCACCTTTATAAAAGGACTCTGTTGACGATACACACAATGTTAATGGCATCAGGCACATTGTTTCTCCCTCCAAATAATGGCCAGAGAGAGAGGGTTCTGGCCACAATCTATGGTCACACAAATAGCAGGATGGCCAGAACTGTAGCCGTCGATTAGAAAGCAGGTTGTTTTCAGCAGGCAGGCATCAGGCTACTTTTGTGAAACAAATGTTTTACCCAGTTTTAAACGCATCACCTTGTTTGTAATTTTATCACTTGCCATGGCCCAATACACCATTAGCTCATTCCGTGCCTCGTAGCCTTCCCATGTCCCATAACCCTCCTCAGACGTAATCATCTTTTAAAAGTGGTCAAATTTGCACCAGTGCAACGTTACGCACTCTTTGCGCACCTCCTGTCAATACGTTTTTTTTTTTTATTATTCCTTCTCGTAGCAAACGGCACTCTTGGCCTTAGGTGCCCTTGAGGCCAGAAACTCCAGTAAAGTCCGTCATTGCACTTTAAGGCAACGTCAATTTCGTTGTTCATTTGTAACGCAAGGGTCAACTTCAGTGGTGAAAAAATAAAATGAAATGAACTCGCCTTACAATTAATCGCGTACAGTAACTTCTGGCAGGCGTTTGTAAATGAAGTTGTGCTCCAGGAACTGTCCTTGTCTTGTCAGGCTGGCTGGTCCCCGGAAGCGACCGAGGACTTCGTCCGCCTGCTGGGAAAGGACCGCACAGTCGTGTGCACCCTCTTGGAGGTTTGCTATGAAACTCTTACGTGTGTGTGTGCGTGTGTACATCCAGGTGTGCCCAAAGGGTGTGGTTGGGAGGGAGGGAGGGATGCAGTTGCCATCGAGTCGCTATGAGGACCAGTCCCCATTAGGCGGAAATGCAAAGATTTTCAGAGTCTCCATCGTGCAGTTATGTAGTCCCTTGTTCGACTACATAGCAGGTGGCTAAATTAGAGGCTGCTGTGCCAAGTACCGTAATTGTGTCGCATTGGTTTGCCGTGTGCCTTTATGCCATCTCTGCCTTCAGAATTTTAATTCTCACCCGTCTCAAGGTTGGTCTCCACCTTTTGTGTTTTTTCCGGCATGTGTTGCACACATGCCACAAATTTCCTAATTTTAGCCTTCAGCAAATGGTCAGCAAACAGACTGAGGGGGTAGTGCGAGGAAAAGGGAATTTTTGAATGCTCTTCTCTTGTCAAAAACTTGCCTGTCTGCAGTCAAAGAAACTTGCAGTAGTATTGTTTAATCTGGAAAGAAAACTCGCCGCAGTGTCCTTGCAGTGGAGCATGTTTGTCTGGCTTGAGTAAGGTAGCTTTTGTGATTTGCGTTGTGTGGGCGGTTCCGTACGTGTAGCTGTGGTGGCCAGCACTAGTGTCAATAAATACGGACTTATTGGTTGACTATTCACTAGCGAAGCAGCCAAGTTTGCGTTCCACCATGAAGTTCGCATCGCAAATCCAGTCTGACTTGGTGAAAAGTCGGACGTCCCCATCAGACACGAGATTGCCGAGAACACCTGGTCTAAGCGGCATCTGGGCAGATGTTACTAAAGCAGGGTTCGCACAGGTCCTTGAAAAACCTTGAAAACCCTTGAATTCATAAGTGTCAATTTCAAGGCCTGCAAAGTTCCGGAATTTTCGAATGGTCCGAGAAAATCCTCGATTTTTCCGGAGAGAGCCAATGGCCCTGTTGTTTCACGAGAATTTAAAGTGTTTGTTGTGGATTTTAGGCGTTAACAAATGCAAAGAAACATTGTAACTGTCAAGTTTCAGTGCATTGCGTGAAATTACAACAAGTTTGGTGAATTTTCATTATTACGAGGCAGCATTGGGAGCAGGCACATCTCAATCCAATCCATGTCAGGATACAATCCAGTGAAAGCGGGCTTCTGTTCTCTAACTTGTATCTTCCGTCTAGTGTGTGCACGCTCGCTCATTGCATGTTTGCTGTGCCTCGTATGCTCCACATGCGTTTGCTGTTACGTGCAAATGGTGGACGTGTACATAGTTCGGCCTGCCTTGCAGCAACACTTGCGGATTTAACTTCAGCTGATACTCTTGCTGACAAAGCAGGAGATGCAGGCAACATTAACTAAGTTTTGAAATCAAACAGCCTGAGCAAAACACCAAGAAAAAAAAAAAAACTCTAAATAACAACTATGAAATAAAAAAATAAAGCTGGGAGAGCATTCATGCACCCGTTAGCGGCTATCTAAGTGTGCAATAATCTGCTTAGGTATTGTGCAATAAAAAAACTTGCATTGTGCTGAAAAAGTTATAAATAATCCCAGATAAAACTTTAGGTGCGGACCTTGAAAATATTTTTTGTGGTCGTTGAAAGTCCTTGAAAACCCATGAATTTTTGCTTTTGAAGCCTGGACGAACCCTGTGAGTAAGCCGTCCAAAATTGCTTAAGGGGAGACGCGGGTCTTGGAATTCCGAAATTTGGCCAAAAAATCGATTTTTAGAAATCGCCATTTTCGGAAAGTAGAGCTATTTTTCTACCGGTTAGTAAAATATCCAGACCCAGGAGTACGTATTTGAGCCATAATATCAATTTATAGCACCGACGCCCGCTAAAATCGGCCAAGATTCGACGCGAAAATAGCATTTTTTCGACGACTCGCCCCTCGGGTTCTACATGCCCCACGGCGTCCATCTTGGTCTCATTCGAAAGCGCGTCTTTTCGTTTTCAATTCCTTGCCAGAACCACTCCGTTTCGTCCATTGGTTGCGAGTAAAACCGGGGTAGAAAAGAGACGGAACGCGCCGCCCAATTGGCTACTGACTGCACGTGACCGCAGGGCGCAACCTCATTGGCTGGGCGCCGTGGGTCGTCTGCTCGGCACTCTCATCACAGTGCAACGGCTCATGTATTCATCTATGCGAGGACCGGCAAAAGCCCCGCATGGCGTAAAAATAAAGTAAATATGTCTATCGATAACTGAAAGGAAGAACTAGCAGTATTAAAAGCGCCTGGAGTACGATTTTCTGCGTGTCTGACGACGACTTTTCGCGAGAACGGCGCCGAGACGGAGGTAGGCTTAGCGCCCCCGCGGGCTGCCGAGACGATAGCGTAGCGATATGATTACGCCTGCGGGGGCACTAAGTTGCGTCTATCTTTCGATCAGCAGCAAATAGAAAGAAAAGAAATGATAAAGTGGAGGATGCCGCACGCCGACATCGCAAGGGAAGTGTGTTCATTCTGTTATCAACGATGCCGCGGCGGGTCGGCCCGCACTCCGGCGCGCGCTTCCTTGTCGGCAGGTTACCATATAGATGAGCGATTTGGGAATTATAAATGCTCGCACTGAGCACAATGTGCGTTAGTGACGTGATATACGAGTAGATTAGACCGAAAACGTGGTTATCCCACCTAGCTAAGCACATGCACGTTACAGAACAGTGGCGGGCATTCCGTTAGCAGCCCCTTCGCTGCAACTCATTTCACGCGATGCAAATCCGATTTGATTGCTACAAATGAAGCAGTAACATAACAAAATAAACGTTTACAACTGTGGTGCACGATCGGCACCTCAGCCCTAGTCGCCAAAGAGTGACGGCGCGCTGCCAACAGCATAAAAATTGAAGCAACGTTCTGGCTTTGCTTTTGTTCAGTTTTTCTGCCAGGTGCCATCTGTAGACAGAGGATTTCATAATTTTCCCACCAACGGATTTCAGCAAACTTGGTATGCTCTTGTTGAGCGAAAAGCGAGCTACATTCTAGAACCTTTCTTTTTTTCATATGCTCAATAGATAAAACTGTCACTTGTAGTAAAACTTCAACTGCGATTTTCTCAGCTTCCCTTTTTTTGCATATGTGCCTAGCCTTACAGGGGTTTTTAGATAGTTTTTTTCAAAGGATTTCTACAAGTGTTATACCGTTGAATTCGGGATAAAATGAACTGCATGCTGAAGCTATTTTAATTGGCTCATTTTGCCTCAAATAAATGTTATGAGTTATAATTAGAGGTCATTAAGTTTTCAGAAAACTGTACTTGGCACAATTTTATTAATTCTATCCAATCAACTATCTTTACAGGAATATAAATAGCTTCAGCATGCATGGCAGGTCTTAAGCTACACATCCATACCATTTATTTTAAGAAAAATTTAATAAAAAGTTCCTTAAAGGCCCGTAAGAAATTACTTAATTAGGCTCTAGTGTTTTCTTTATAACTCAATAAATAATTATACCACTTGAAAACTAATTACATATCTGAAATGAGGAAGACAAAACACATATGCACAGTGATTTTCATTATCACAGACCAATTAATAAAAAAGTTCATTTCAAGACCCACGTCTCCCCTTAAAATCTGCGGACTTGTGCACGCTGGTGTCGGCTGCAAATCCTGAGTAGGGCAACGAAGCCAGTGCTTGCGTTGCCGAAGTGTGGAGCAAGCTGTCCGAATTTCTGGACGCTGTTGCCGGATCAATGGTTGGCAACATTGCGAGCGTGGATGTTGAAGGTGTCATGACCATGGCAGAGTTTGGAACACTTCATCGCCAACATCGTATCGAGCGCAAGTGAAAGCGGCTGCAACGCGGAAAGCAATGACATATACCCTTTGCCACAACCTCCAAAGTGATTGGTGCACTCGCGCTAGTCCGGCGCTTCTTCGCAAATGTCAAAAATTGCGGTGTCAGCTGCTCCGGTCTTTTAGACAGTGTTTTGTGCAAAAGTAAGGCAGTTTCACCAATAATGTGTTTTATAAATGCCATGTGCTTTTGTGATGTTGCTTATATCAAATTGCCACTTATATTAAACTTATGTGTTCTCTCTCTCTCTCTCTCTCTCTCTCTCTTTGTGAGTTCCATGTAATTGGGTTTGACTGTGTACCTGATGGTGGCACCACTGGTGCCCAGTCGCCCTCCACCCATTGTGGCTTGTTCTCTGCAGCGCAGTTCCTGCATCAGAGGAGGCAACCTGGCATGGTGGCAGTTGCGTCGCACAGTGAGGCCGCTGCCGTGGCCCCAAACGCGTCAGAGGCTGCCTCAGTCCAGGACCCGACCTCGATGTGACTCGAACCACCCGTGGGGTTGTTGGGGTCACACTGGGGTCGGGGCTTGGTCAGGGGCAGGGAGGGGCCGGGGAGCCAGCTGTCCCCGAACTGCTGGCGTGGTGCGTGGTCCCCTACCAGCCCTTCCCGCCGTTTGACCGTGATTTGGAGGAGGAGAGCATGGCATCGACCAGTGCACCGAAGCCTCTAGCACTGGCCTCCCCCTGGTTATTCTGGACGCCACTGGGGTCTGCAGGCAGTGGGCGACGCCCGGCAGCACCCTCTGGTGTCCTCGGTGGACTTGGAGGGCCCCTTCCAGATGCGATCTCACCGAGCGGTGTACCCTCGTGTACGTGTCACAAGGGGACACTCCGCACCACTTCTACGTGCAGTGCGTGGACAAGGACACTGCGTACCCTGCTGTGGGGCTCATGATCCACCTGGATGCGGTCAGTGCTGGCTCTCCCTCTCTCTCTCTCTCCCCCTTGGACTGCTGTGCACTGCTTTGCTCCAACTGAGCATTCAGCTCTAGCTGTGGTTTTCTCTCACTTGCTGAAAGCTGTAGTGATCTGCAGGTGCGGGACATAAAACAAGAGAGAAAACTGGCGTGGCTTGTACCAAGTCGCGCAAAGCTTGAACCATAGCGAAGTGGCAGGATTTCTTTCTCCGCGGGGACTGAAGGACACATCACCGCACATTTGTTCGAGTTTGAAATTGTTTATCTACGCGTTCTGTCGTAGCTTTGCACTGCGCTAGTAGTGATCGTCACATGCATCGGTCTCGTCGTCGTCCTCGTGCCAAGCATTACATGCGCTGTAGTGTTTGGCGACAGCTGGGACGCAGCAACAGTGCGTATGTGTGCATGATGCACGCGTGGCGTTCCCTACATGCCACGCATTTGCACTCGCACATTGCGGCCAGCAGCCATGCTCACTTGTCTGCTATGGCTTTCCAGCCAACAGAACAATCCGTTGGGCAATTACTCTAATTGAGAAAGCTGCCATAAACATGACACCAGGAGGCAGTCTAATTAACGCAAACCACCCATAGAGGCTGTATAATTAGGAAAAATGAGAATGGCCATGCAACCCACTGTTTGTCGAGCATACCCAATGTTTCACAAAATCATTACTACCAACCGTAATTTAAACAAGCCAGGTGCAAATATACGTCGGAAAGAAAGCGAGCTCGGACAGTGGTCTTGAGCGGTATGGGGGCGCCATCGAGGAGGACTGACTCTGGACAAGGGGTTTCGCAGGTCGCTGGAGCGTACCACCGTTCGCTTGACCACCTGTTCTGGATATGTCATGGGAGACGTCACAAAAGATGCAAATTAGCAGTAGAAGGAAAATTCTGGCCCGAATTGTTTAATTTCTCAGTGAGCAAAGCATCGTTCGCTGCCGCACAAGTGCTGGGGGCCGTACAAAACACCAAATCTTTCGAAGGAAGCAAACTTCAGCATGTCCCCTTTCAAGGTGGCAATCACTGTGGACCTCAGCTGTGGGAGGCGTGGTGCGTCACTGCCTTTTCTTGCCTCCCCCTCTTACAGGAACGAGTGCGCCAGCGTTCCGGCCCAGGCGATCAGGGTGGGCCAGCTGGAGCCTGCAGGGACGTGAAAGCTGCGCCAATTGCGCCTGACTGCACACAGAGGTAAATCCTGCTACATTTCAATCAATCTCCACCAATCTTTGGGTGATACTCTGTTTCGCTCTGGTAGGAGGAGTCTTCTGTACGCCGCAGGCGTTGAAGAGAATGGAATCTCTATCTCCTTTACAATAAAGCTTGAGAGCAGTTCATGCGACTAGCTCCGAGGGGACGAGATGTAGAGGGAATAGAACGGGTAGCTAGCGGGAAAGAGATGAACGTTCAAGATGGCTAATTACTTTGAGAATGGCTGTAAGCCGGTTCATTGAACAGTTTCCAGCTGCGAAAAAAGTGATCTTGTCTGACTCAACATGTTGTTCAGGAGGAAAGCTACACAAGCATTTTCTGATAAAACCTTCTTTGCAAAGCTACTCTTTGGGAAGAATGCTGTAGAAGTTTTTACTGATTTTTTTGCCTTTGTTTCAAAGAAGTGAGCCGTTGGTCCGCCTATTCTTGCCTATGACACAGTCTGCCTATGACACAGGGCGTGCAATTTCGTCTCGGGAACCGGAGAGAAACACGTTAAGGTTTGGCGCTAGAAGCTTTTACATTATATGCACTGAGTACCTTCTGTCGCGGCTGGCATTCGACGGTGTCATTTTGCAGAGCCTGCGCTTCTTAAGCCCATAGTTCAGGGGAGAGGAGTCCTCTTGGGCTCATTTGAGGAGGCTAGCTACCAGGCTGCCACAAGTGATCAAACCCTGCGATGTCTTTACATTGATAGATGAATACATGCTCCTCCAGCTTGAACATGTTGAATCAGCTCCATCTACATGGAGTATTGGCAGCAGATTTTGAGCAGGAGGGAACAAAACCAAATTCCCTCTCTTGGCCGGACTAGTAAAGGCATTGCTTTGCATTCCGCATAGAAACGTGGATGTGGACAGTATGCCGGTCGCTCTGCCATTGTGTCTTGTTCTCTGCAGGGCAGTTCCCGATTCCAAGAGGGAAGGCGGCCTGGCATGGTGGCAGTTGCGTCGCACATCGAGGCCGCTGCCGTGGCCCCCAACGGGTCAGAGCCCGCCTCGGCCCACGACCCGACCCCGGTGTGATGCAAACAACCCATGGGGTTGTTGGGGTCACACCGGAGTCGGGGCTTAGCCAAGGGCTGGGAGGGGCAGTCTGCAAAGCCCACCAGCTGCAGCACCCTCTGCTGCCCTTAGTGGACTTGGAGGGCCCCTTCCAGATGCGGTCTCACCCGGCAGTTCAGCATCGTGTGCGCGTCGCACGCCTACACTCCGCACCACTTTTACGTGCAGTGTGTAGACGAGGACACCATGCGTACCCTGCTGTGTGGCTCCCAATCCACCTAGAGGCGGTCAGTGCTCTCTCTCTCTCTCTCTCTCTCTCTCTCTCTCTCTCTCTCTCTCTCCCCCTCCCTCCCTTGGACTGCTGCACGCTGCTTTGCTCAAACTGGGCATTCAGCACTTTTCCTCTGGCATGCTGAAAGCTGTAGCGGTGCAGCTGAGGTAAACAAAAAATTAAAAAAGAGCCCCCCCTCACTCGCAATGAGAGTTCTGTGTGCCTTCAAACACAGGCGGAACAAGTGCTCACAAAACCAAGCTCACTTTTCCGTTATGGCTTTCTGGCCAACAATACAATCGTTGAGGTGATTGAGGGTTGCTAGAAACATGATACCGGGAAGTTGCAGGGTTAATATTCCAGAATATGAGGAGCGAAAAAACGTCGCCCGCTGCCAATCTGGCGAGGCCAGAGAAGTTAATCGGCGGCAAACTGGAGGAACCAAATAGGTCTTCCGATCTACCCTTTCCGATTTGCCTGCGTTTACAAAGCGCTGGCAGATGGCCACTTTGGGAGCCTTTGAAAGCAAAGAGTTTGAAAGATGTGTGCTTGCCTTGCACCTTCTCGAGAAAAAAAAAAGGAAGGTGGATTGTAATTCAAACATTGTTTGAAGAAAAGGAGGTTGCAACGAGCATAGTCCGTGCAGCTGCAAGTGAAACATGATGTCGTTCTAACTGCTGTGGTTAGTGTCGCCGAGATAGGCATGTACAATTGCTTTTATTAGGTTGAATAGAGGCGGCGATCTGGCTGCATTAGCTGTATTAACGCCAATATGGGGCTCATCTGCGAGATCGTCGCGCGAGGAACAGGTAGTATAAATTTGAGCGCCTCTACAATAAAACAAACTAGAAGCAGTAAGCTGTATGTATTGGTGGCCTAGCATGACATGTTGTATTTTTCACGAAAGTGCCATCTGTTTAGGTAGACGAGAGGTAAAATGCCGGCGTCATTGTGTGGAGGTCGCTTGTTCGATTCTACCAGGCCATGTTTTTTTTTTTCTCCTGCTGTTCGGGCTTTCGAAAAATGAAAACGAATATTTTGGCAAACGAAATGCCCCCGACTCACACAGAATCATTGAACTACGTACAACCCAAGTGGAAAGCTTCTTCGCTGGGTGTGCTTCACAAACGTCGCTGTTGATTTTGGGCATGGTAGTTTAGTTAGCCAAACTGAGAGCAACCCAGTGGTGAAGCAGCGGCGGGCGGTAGGATCCTCACTACATGTAGTGAACATGCGGCCCAGCGAACATATACGGCGTCCTGCTGCAGAAGATCTTCCGGAGCGTGGACTTTGTCGTGAAAGTTGTCCATGTATTCTGACCTTAACCTGGATTTGTGGGCTTCTGTCAGTTATTTTTGACTGCAGGTGCCGCGTTATTAAGTGAAGAGCTTTAGTTGTTGCAAATGGCTGTGCTTGGAGGATGCACGGTAAGCATGGAGTGGTCGTGCTTACACCACATTCAGCCAGGACTGGAGACTGTGCAGTCAAAGCCTCCTGTTTTGTGACCGCATCTTCTCGCCTCCGGGCATGTGTGGGTTGCGGTGCACAGTGTCGTATTTCGTTGCTGCTTTTAGCGGGGATGCTGCATTAGAACTCCCAAAGAGTGAATCTTCACACGAGCATTCGGAAGAAGCACCTGGCTTCAAGTCACTAAAGACAGATTTTGCGTCTTCCTTTGTTTGTTCACCGCTCAAGTTGGTGAAAGTGCAGCGTGTGATTTGCTTGGGTGGTGTTGGGCAGAGGTGGGACCTTGGATGCTGGAGGAGAATACAGTAGCAGCAGGCTGTTATGTGCAAGAGCTTCGGCCCACACAGTCGTATAAACACGGGCATTTTTGCTGGCGGTTGAGCTGGTCTCTATGTAAAAGGCCAACTGCACCCAAAATTTCGACCTCTTAAAAACAATACTTCCGTCTGGTCTGCGTAAAAGGAAAGCAAAATACAACAGTTGAAATACGCGCGTGGACGCCGCAATCGGTTAGCAAAAATCAACAATTTTGAAACCGAAATCGAGGAGAGTGCGGCCATTAAAATGATGTTGCAGCCGTCCAACAAGCAGGACAGCACATGGGTGAAGCGTCCGCAGCAGAGCTCGACTGGTTCTCCAGCTGCGTGGCTGGCCAGAGGAAGAAGCCCCGGATGGCCAGAGCGTCACAGGCACGTCATGGCTGTTTACGCGATCCGCCAGCAGATGCTGCGTGGTATGCAGCGGAGCTTTTTAAAACACTTCCGACTGATTAACGAGGCGTTTTACGGGGCTACCACTCATGTCCCAGCTGATTTGGTAGTACTTCCCACACATTAAAAATAAATTTGGTCGAGGTGAAATTTGAGTGCAGTTGGCCTTTGAACTTCCCTGTAGAAATGGTACACCATTCGTGGCATTGCTGTTTTGTGCACTCAGCATTTTACTTTGGACAAGCGCCTTGTCGCTTATCCAAAGGCACTCTTCCTTTTTTAATTGCTGTTCACAGAAAACCTGCTGCGGGGGGGGGGGGGGGGGGGGGGGGGGGAATGGTTGTGCACTCAGCATTCTACTTTGGACAAGCGCCTTATCGCTTATCCATTGGCGCTCTCCCTTTTAATTTAGCTTGCTTGGTGCACTTACAGGTGCATCGCGTATTTTACAGCAAGGCTCTGCACTTCATTTTACAGATGTCGAATGCTCTCTCCTGTGGTGTGCTGGTCACTGTTGGGATCTCTCGCACTGCCTAGGAAACTGGTTTTGTCCCAGAGTCATTCCAGTTGTGTAGTACACATTTAGTGCTCTGCTGACTGCTTCAAATTTAAGTTTTCTCAAAACACTGTCTCTGCTGTCCCACCCCTGATACAGTTGAACACCTCTGCAATGAAATCGTTTGGTGGGCTGCAGAAGATTAGCAAAACCAGTTTAAATAGTTCAAATGTGCAGCCATTTTGGCTTGCAATCTGGGCAGGGGGTGAAGAGAATTGGGGTGCATTTGAAGTAGCAGCTATGTTAGCTCCAGTAAAGGGGTAAAAATATGCAATTTACCATATTGCTGTAACACCCCCGATATCTTGCATTCTTCGCATCCAGCAGCAGCAATATTGGTTGAAGTGAGGAGCCATTCAGTGCCACTTGGAGTTGAGTGTCACTGAAATGTTGTTGTCTCACTTGCTCATTGAAATCACTGTGGTTGGCTTCTTTCCAGGTGTGCAAAGGCTGGTACCGAGAGGTGTACCAGATGGACAGGCAGTCCCCGACTGTGGTTATGCCATGTGCATGCAGCACCCCGCTTGTACAGTGGTGGTGCTACTGCTTGACTGCGGGGCATCATCTACGCCCCTGACGCCCACGGCGAGAGATATGCCGAAGTGAGCATTCCCACTCTGACGCCAGTCAGTGCATCGGGTGTCTCTAGCTTGATATGCGGCCTTCTGCTTGACTCTGGGGATCAAGGCATGGTGGGGTGCAACTGTGCAACAATTTCAGGTTGCTCACCTGCGGTGGGTAGGTGAGGCAATGGTACAGCCTGTTCGTTCAACCTTCCCTTTGAGGGCCCTGGCGGGGATGTTAGTGAGTAACAATCGGTACGTTGCTGAACGGCGAGGTGACAGGGTGGTGTTTGGGCTGTTCTCCACAGGAGCCAGTGGCACCCCCAAGGGAGCGCTCTGGCCCCCCTGCTGTTCAGGAGAGAACCATGAACCTGTGTAGTTGACAGGGGCCACATTGTGTGATGCCTTGTGCTGTCACGGCATTGCGTACGACTGCACTCCTTTTCCTAGTCACTGTTGGGGGCCACAAGAATAGCTCAACTGAGTTTGTGGATTTTGCATGTGGTTACTGAAGAGATGGGTAATGCTGAATGCACAGAGCACTTTTTGCACGCAGAAACACCTTGGGTGCATGGCAGTGGTGTGATGGGGCGGCATCATGGCACTTGTCGCCAGTCAAGAGGGTGCAAGTGGGCATCGTCAATAGGTGCACAAGAGGTGCTGTGCGCTCGTTCCCCTGGTCGGTCATTGGAGGTGCTGGAGAGTGGCCAAGAAGCGAAAAGAATTGCCACCTCAGTGAATTCCCTGCCAGGTAGATCGGATATACAAAATATCATCTATTACAGGTGGGTGATATTTCGCAGAACAGCAATTAACTGTGCACCGAGGTACCGAGATGCCCCCATTGTTAGAGTTTACAGAATACTATAGTCATGTTGGTAGCCATTGCTTGCTTTCCAGTGGTGCCAGTTGTAGTGCACACGTCACTCGTGTGAGGGGGGCTTGGCAGTAGCGAGCTTGGCCGTCGCAGCCCAGAGCTGGTGGTGCGTAACCTCGGGTGCGAGCAGGAACTGCCATGGGTGTGAAGCCTGGGAGTCGCAGCACAGCAGCTCAGCCGGTTCTTTTCATTGCCCCAAATACCACAGGGGTCTCAATCCAACATCGCATCCTCGAACTCTTCTGTGTTGGCCTGAGCAGTTGTCAAGCTGACCTGGGTCGTTGACGCTGGGTGCTGTTTCAGGAGTGTGGCCTCTTCTCCTTCCCCATTTGACTGCACTCCCTCTTGAAGTCCCTTATTGCCTGTGGGGCGTCTTTCCTTGATGTTCGATTGCTCCATTGAAGACCGTACTTTTCTGGGGTTTTCTGACACCTGCATTTGGCGCATCACTGGTGCCTGCTGACCTGCACAGCGACACTTCGGGGCGAGTCGCAGTGGGCGGTGGGATGCCGCAGTCACATCTCACCTTCTGTGATTGTGTCAGCCGGCAAGCACTTCTTTGCAAGCTTCTGGACGGTCTGGTTGCACGCTGATGTTTTCGCTGTGCGTCTCCCCCGGGTTGAGTTGTTTCACACCGTGTGCTGGTTGCGGTTGTCTTCAGGCGTAAAGTAGCTGAAGTGCGTTTTTCCTTGTGCAGGTCTTCTTTGTTGACTATGGCTATGCCAACTGCGTTCCAGGACCTTTACCAACTCAAGTAAGTCTGTTTTTTTCTACCTCTTAGTGGTTAAGTGCACTCACTATTTTTTCAAGTACGGGGAGGAGCATGCACAACACATACGTACTCACTACAGATAATGTTTTCGGAAACTGATAATCAGGCGGCCATTGCCACTGGCTGGAAGATACATAGACTGAGGAAATTTAATAGGCAAGCTGGCATGGCAACAGCTCAATGCTGCCCTAATTGCACAGTCTTTGTCAAAGTTTTTGAGGCCAAGCCAAATGTGCGCAGTTTGATTCCCGGCTGCAGTGGCCACTTTTCTGATGGAAGCAAAAGGCAAAAATGCCCGCTTGTTGACTTCGGCACACGTAAAAGATCCCCGGGTGGTCAAAATTAATCCGGAGCCCTTCACTACGGCTTGCCTCATCGCCTGTGTTGCTTCAGCGCGTTAAACCCTACAATCAGTCAATCAAAAGTGCGCTGGACGCAAAAAATGCAATGTACAAGCTTATATGCCCTGAGCGGGTGAAACTTTCTCGCTGTCGTAAACTAATTTTGTCACATTAAAGATAAAGCTTGGAGGCTCACTAAGAGGGTTCAACTTAAATTGAGAACGACTCAGCGGGCAATGGAGCGGAAAATGATAGGTGTAACATTAAGGGACAAGAAGAGCGGAGTGGGTCAGGGCGCAAACTGGTGTTAAAGACATATTAGTAGAAATTAAGAAGAAGAAATGGACGTGGGCAAGGCATGTAACGCGAAGGCAAGATAACCGCTGGTCATTAAGGGTAACAGAGTGGATCCCCAGAGAAGGCAAGCGTTGCAGGGGGTGGCAGAAAGTTAGATGGGCAGATGAGATCAAGAAGTTTGCGGGGATAAATTGGTCACAGTTGGCACAGGACCGAGGTAATTGGAGAATAACGGGAGAGGCCTTTGCCCTGCAGTGGGCGTAGATAGGCTGGTGATGATGATGATGATGAAAGATAAAGCTTTTATTCTTTGAATTTTTGTGGTCCAGCTGGCTTAGGATTAGCCCAGACAATTTTGAGAAAGGGTGTGCATGGTGGGCTGCACTTCGGCCAGCAAAGCCCACCAGCAAAAAAATTCACGCATCTCCACGAAGTGGATCATGACGATGGGCGAAGCGCTGGGGATCGTTCGTACCGTAAATCACCCGTGACGTTGCCCACTCGCGCGTGTAAATGAGCGACAACGGGTGTGTACAGTATGTACTCCGGGGTAGCTTGTTGTCGGCGTTGCCGTTGGGCCGCTGCTTCCCGAGCACTCGACTCCGGGTCCGCTTGGTGTTTTTGCCATTTTGCCGCCGCTTCCCGAGCTCTCGCCTCCGGGGTAGCTTTTTGTCTGCATAGACGTTGAGTCGCCGCATGCCGCACCTTACGTTCGTTTTCATCCATGGCAGAAAGAGAATGTGTGGTCGGGAACGTGCGTAGATACGCATTTGCGCCACAGCGCTCTCTCTCTTTCTTTCTCTCTCTCTCTCCCTCTCTCTGCAACCTTTTGTGAACCTTTTATTTTGTTCTTGTTAACCTTTTGTGAACCTTCTGTTTACAGATGTTTCGATTTACACGGTGCTGTGCCGTGAGCACGAGTGCCGGACGGACAAGCCGCGGCCGTAAGGTGCTTCGCCCCTAAAGCAAGAGCTTGGCAAAGGCAGGTTGTAGCCGTGCCAGCTTTTCTCGGGCCTACAACTGGCTTTCACAAGTGCACCTTGCAAGGATATCGAAACCTGGTGAGTCAGTAAGTTACAGTTTTGGTACAAGGCTTTGTTTTCTCATGTCAGACATGATGCACGCAGTAGGTGTATCGTGAGTGCCCTTTTATCTCCTTGTTCTGCTGTAAGGTTAGCAATATTGCAAGTCGTGAATGGTAAAGTGGAATTGCTAGAGCGTGCCCGAGTATTTTTGCAAAGGAAAAACAGAAGTAGGGGCACCTAAACATAGCATAAATCTATCTTGCAACTTCCACCTACTGCATCTTCTTGAAAAGAGTCGAACCACAGCAAATAAGTGCTATCAAATAGGCTGTCTCACTTCCACGAGTATTAGGCTTTGTTTGTTTTCATTTTGGTGAAGTGTCTCGCCTTGGGGTGCAAGTGTGCAGGTAGCTCGCTCGAACAGTCATGAACAAACAGAGCAAAGGAGCAAAAAATACTGGACGTACAGTGGAGGATGTCATAGGGTTTTGAGCCATGATACCCAGAGAGGAATTGTCCGCCGCAATGGATCACATGGGCAGGGGTGGATTCAGATTGGCATCTGTTGGCTTACGAAAAGTGCTGCGGATTGGATTGCGCAGCTAGTTACTGTTTCATTTCGGTCTTTTTTGCTCATATGAAGCATGTTTGTGAAAAGACATTTGGAAACGCATTTTTCTTTGAACATCATAGCCTAAGAACACAAGCTGGAGTAAATTCAGAAGATAGCTGAAATTGAATAACACTATCTGGGTGATTGCAGCCCCAAATTTATTTTCTGTGTTGTGGGTAATTGGGGACTGGCAGTAGTCAGTTGGGTCCCTGCTAGAGTGTGTCTTCTCGAAGGCGAACCTGGCAGTTTAGTGTCCATAGTCTGCTGAGTAAATGTTCCTTCCCAAAGCGCCCTTACTATGGGCAGACGTGGAATTTGGAAATTCCTGAGTGTACGAGATCTCGCTTAAATAGAAGGAACCCGGATGGTCCAAGTCAAACTGTAGCCTTTGATGGGGGTGTGCTTGTAGCCCTGGCATTAGTGCAGTTGAGGATCGCCTTTTTTTATTGATGCCATAGGGCGAGTAATATGCCGGATGTCGAGGAGTAAGACTCCATTGTCACTGGGCCAACACTTACGGCGTATTCGGTTGGCCGCTCCGGTCCTCTGGCTCGGAGTCGCTCGCATTCAGAGCACGAGCAGCGTACCAACCGAATGCATCGGAGATCTCGGAGCTGCACGCCTGTAGCGCCACCGTGCAGCGAGCACGGGAAGCCGCCAGGTAAACCACGCCGTTTTGTGTCACGTGACCCGTCCTCCCGGCCAGATCACAACGCGCTCTCACTTCGAAGTCAGAGTGGTCGGGAGCGCTCAGAGTCGGAGGGCGACGCTCCAAAAGAACCAACCGAAGGTAGTTTGAGTGCTCGAATTCTACCAACCGAAGGCGCGGCTGCTTTTCAGAGCACTCCAGAGCGCTTGTAAACGCCCAACCAAATTCGCCATTGCACTAACCTAACGAGAGCTCTCGTCTCCTTCTGTCCAGGTGAACCAGCGCATGGATGGCGGTGTGCCCTGAGGGATGCGCGTGCTGGTCACCCTTTCCACCATCTGATTTGCAAGTGTGGACTTTTAAGCGGTCTCCACGGTAGTGGTTCGAAAATAAACTTGTGAAAACCAGCAATCGTGCTGTGTACTTTGCCTTCTGCCTGCCCCAGCCGAAAAAAACCACTGGGAGGCCAATTGATTGCCTGCCAAAAACACAAACCAATTGAAGCGAACTGAACTTCCAATTTTTTCAATTGTGTTTTCGACAGGTCCAAATGAACTTATGGTGGTTTTTTTTTTTTTTTTTTTTTCGGGTGGGGTGGTGATTTTTGTTCTTTTCATTGGGCAAGAGCGTGTTTTTTTTTTTTTTTTTTGCTTCTTTCTTATGGACGAATGTTGGCTGGGATCATGTCGCATGTGACCACAGTCGGCGAGGTTGGAAAAGTACTGATGACACTTAAGCGCCATTACAGTTGAACCTAGCCTTGCAGAACCACCAAAGCCCCGAGGTCGCGGGTTCAATTCCCGGCCGCCGCATTGAACCCAGCACATACCCGTACCCGCGGTACCCGCGGGGATTCGAACTTGTGACTTGCAAAACACTTGCGCTGACATACCTAGCGCTCCACACCACTCGGCCACGGGCGAGCGCTGCTGACCTTGGAAATATAAGGTATATAATGTATAACCAGTTTACACTATCTTTTATTTAGGTTTAGCATTGCAAGCAGTTTAGGTGACTGTTGTTTTGCGCTCGTGAAGTAAGCATCCCCCAAGTTTCCGCAATATCTCGGGTCTAGCAATTGCATATCTTAAACGGAAAAGCGTTCGCAGATGCGTAGTCGTGCTGCTGGCTGCTGTGCTTGTTCGCCCAGCGCGAAAAAGTGCTTCCTGCACCCTAGTTTTACACTATACTGTAAAAATATCAGTTGATTTTATTTCCTTAGTACCTATATTGACTTCGCTGACTCTTCTCCCGCCTTCAAGAGGCCTTATATTTTCCTACTGGCGTACCAGTCAGCGAAGCGTCGCATGTGCGCTTCTGCGGCGCTTGTGTGAAGCGACCTTGACTTGGAGCTATAGATACAGTGTACACACTAACCAAGTAAAGAAAGGCACATTCTTCCATTCACAAACGTGTCCTGGCTTCGTTTCAACTGAGCGAACGAATTGCGACGACCCGTCGGCGGCCGGCGGACGAAACGCTGGGCCGACTGACTCTGTCTGAAGGCCGGGGAGCCGTGCAGTAGCGCAGCCAATTGCGAGCTCGGCTCCTCGCGACGTCACGCGAAAACGCCGCAGAAAATGGGCGAGCGTAAAGAGAGGAGGACAGCATTTTAGAATTAATTTTTCTACTAAATAAAATCGCGTAAACGCGCCCAGAGTGGTCGAAACATGGCCTGGGGACTCCAGACTACAATTTGCGCTAGTAATCCCGCAATGTTTACATATCACTTCAGTGTCCCTTTAAGAACCAACGGGCAGATCGCTGTGGGATGCATTTGGCTGGTACCATTATAACGTCGGATGTATGTGGGCCGATGTGTATTCTGGCTGGACGAGGTGAAGGGAATGCCCTTATGTAGTAGTTGGAGCCTGGTGAGAATTGCCTCGAGTATAGCTAGGTTGGATGGTGGTTCTTTACACTAGACTTCTGCTCCGATGTTGGTATCTGCAGTGGTCTTTGTGCAGCACTGGTGACACGACAACCGCTAAAGTGGGTTTTTGAAAGTGTATATTTACGTGGGAAACATACAAACTTCACGCTACCTGGCCGCCCGCCAACGTCATACCCTGGCCTAAGACAACCGGAGTAGTGGGACTTGGCTAGCGCAGTGCATGGGAAAGGTGAAGCATCCATGGCGCCTGGAAACCTTGCACCTCGTGTGCGACGTTGTCAAAGGCCCCTAGTGGGTGCAACAGGCCCCTAGTGGGTGCAACTGAGGCGGTGCACACGAGCTCCTCTTTGATTTGGAGGTGAATGACTCCGAGCGGGCAAGTGGGAGCGAACGCCAAACATGGTGTCAGGGGGTGGGCGTCTCTTTCCTCGAGGAAGTCCTCGAGTCTTCGGGTAACCAGCAGTACGAATTAGTTTCCCCGACACTGAAGGTTAGGGGTATGGGGCGCAAATTATCCGCTGTGATAGCGTTGTGCGGTTTTCGCAAGTAATGTCTGCGTAGCGCCAGTGGGTAGGATAGAAGGGCTCCTACGTGGTGGTCGTTCAAGTTTTGCAGGAGGTTGCGCAATGCTATTTTATCACAGCCCGGTCGGTGTGTGATTTTCGTCAGGGCTTACTAGAGTTCTTGCATTGTGAAAGGGGCGTCAAATTTAGGGTTTGGGTCTCCCCGATTGTCAGGGTGAGCTTGGGTTAGTGGGGTTGTGCCAAATCATTTGCCCTGGGTTGAGGGGATAAGCTGCTGGGGCGTCTTTTGGTGGTTGTGTAGGGGTCGGTCAACATTTTGGGTCCTGGACGATTGCGCGGGGGTTGTGCCTATAGATGTCGGATAATGCAACAGCTGTGCTTGGTGGATAGCGTGCCACCAAGTTTGGCACAAAATGAACTATAAAAATTTTTCCACACTTAATGGTTTTTAATTACTAGCAAATTTGCTAGTAATTAAACTCGCCGAACCCGTTCGCAAACTGGCTCAAGGCTTGTGAACCTGTTCAGTAAGTGGTCAAGTCGAACCGGAACATAATTAACTCGCCCAAACCGGTATTTTTCTCAATTTGACACACTGATATCAGAAGTTTAGCAGCGAAACTTTAGCAAATCAATTTTTCTCTTCTGCAGCTAAAAATACCAAAATGCAGAGCACTCGTGTGCGCGTGCCTCGCGGCGCCCACCCAGTGTCCCTGGCGCACGTTTGTAAAGCATACCCACTTACGAGATAAAAAAAAGGGGAGGGAGGGAGAGAGAGAGAGAACTCTAGCGTTCGCCGTAATTGCGGCAACACTTGCTCAGGACGAGAAAGACGTTTAGCGTATGCCCCTCCAAAGTGATGTCTAATGATTATCGCTTCCAAAAAAATGAAAGAAGCTCACACTTATAGCAACGATCGAGTAAAGGTCGTTGCGGCAGCGAAGAAGCAAATCGGCTGCAATCATGGACTTTAACCGTCCTGAAGGTTGCATACAGCTTCGCTACCTTCGAGTCTTAGGCGGTAGCGAGAGCTTCATTCAGTTTTAGGGGTGAAGCTCCTTAAGTCATGGGTCTGTCCATCCCTTGCGTCTCGTGGTACGTGACCGCCGCATGCTTGCGGAGATGTCGCAAAGTGGGCCGCGTTGCACGCGCAAGAACCGGCTGCAGCCGGCAGCGCAAACTCGGCACCGGGAGCGCGAGCTTGTCTGTGTTCGCCAACGGAGGCGCGAGCGCACGTGCACTGCGAGGGGGAGATCACGCAAGAGATCACGCCACGAACGCAGGCAGTCGTTCTCGGAGATCGAACGAGACGCAAGGACCTTTGCTCGTTTCCTCTCGTCTTGTTCGGGCACAAGTTCGCCCTAAATAAAAGTTCTTTCTTTACCGTTGTGTCCCATCCTACGTGACAAATTGTGGTGGAGGTGCGGGGTAGTCCTCGATGGCGCGGGGTCTTTCACCAGGTCTGGGCCTGGGAGCATTGACTCCGAAAATAAAAGTTGATTTGTACAATGTACGCACACAGTCTTACGTCTTTCTTAATGATGTAATGGGCGAACTTTCACGGGAGAGTTACAGTTACCGCGATGATCTCCCCCTCTCGAGCTTTGCCCCACTTATCATCATTCATTCCGTGGATATGGCACAATTTTTTTTTGTCCTTTAGAACTGCTAGATCTTGAATAAAAATGGCTAATAAACTTGCAGGGTTCGCACAGGTCCTTGAAAACCTTGAAAACCCTTGAATTTAGAAGTGTCAATTTCAAGGCCTTGAAAGTCCTGGAATTTTTTAATGGTCCTTGAAAACCGTTGATTTTTATGGGTGATTATCAGTGGATCTGTCTTTTCACAAGAATTTAAAATGTTAATCTTGGATTGTGTTTTAACTAACGCAAAAAATATTGTAACAATCCAGTCTCAGCATTATAAGTTACAACACATTTAGCGAATTTTTGTTGACGACGCAATATTAGGAGCAGGAACTTGTAAATTCAACCTGCCCTGATACAATATGCCATGATACTTTTGGTCCGCTGAGTGGGAGATATAGAAATGCGACTTGCGTCGTTCTGCTTGTTGAATGCACTAATTATGTCATATCGAAACGAATAAATGTTCTAAAATCTTGAATCTCAGAAAAAAGAGCAGCTTGCGAAACAAAACAGTCAAAAAGACCTATTCTCGAAGAAGAGATGGACAACATGAGGGCAACAGTTCCTTATTTAACATCTTAGCTGACACCCTTGCTGACAAAGCATGTGTTAAGCAACATTGCATGCATTGTGAGAAAAAAAAACCGCCTGAGAAAAACAGGAAAAACGAAGAACTACTTCTAAACACCAACCAAAAAAAAAAAGCTGCGGTGCTTTCAACAACTCGTTAGTACTTATTTTAACTAATGTTCTTAGGTATTGTGTAATAAATAACTTTTGCGTTGTGTTGAAAAAGTTATAAATAATCCCAGATAAACCATTAGATGGGGTCCTTGAAAATGTATTTTCTGGTCCTAGAAAATCCTTGAATTTTGCCTTTAAAGAGTGTACGAACCTTGACTTGGCTTTAGTACCATGGCATGAACGCATTTGCTTGGTGCGCAACCCTGTCAGGGTGGTTACAGCAAACCTCGGGCTTGTCTGTATTCAAATGCAAATACAGAACGGGTGACCAAGTACATAGACAATACAAAAAAAGCAAGTTCCACACTGCTCTATTTTATTCCATGCCTTGAGCAGGAAGGCAAGAGAAAGCTTTCTTTTTTTTTTTGCCTGGCTTAGAACTCCTCCCCTCCATCATTATACTCTGCGCCTTCAACAGTGTCGATGCCCACTTCCTCGTAGTCTTTCTCCAGGGAAGCCAGGTCCTCTCTGGCCTCGGAGAACTCGCCCTCCTCCATGCCCTCGCCCACATACCAGTGGACGAAGGCCCGCTTGGCGTACATGAGGTCAAACTTGTGGTCCAGCCGGGCCCAGGCCTCGGCAATGGCCGTTGTGTTGGACAACATGCATACCGCACGCTGGACCTTGGCCAGGTCCCCTCCGGGCACCACTGTTGGCGGCTGGTAGTTGATGCCCACCTAGTAGGGGGGGGGGAGGGGGGGGGCAGAGGAATTGAACAGATCCAATGCATAAAAGGAAGCTACAATGAATCAGACTAGGCCTTAAGCCCCTATGTACTGCTCTCGTCGACCACCAAGGTTAAGTAGCACCAACTTGACCTCCCCATCTTTGCTTTGAGCTACGGAAAGACATATTTCGCTGCCACTTTTTGCACCGCCCACTCTTAAGTCACACTATCGTGACCGGCTGGAGCATGCTATGGATGGAGCTCTGTTATTTTGTATCGCAAGCTATGTCTAAGGCCCCTCAAATAGTGCTTTCATCCTCCGCCAAGTGAACATGATTGAGGGCTTTATACTTTTCCTCGATTTCTTCAAACGGCACATGCAGAAGTACTGCCATGATGGTTACAATGAGCAACCGACACCACTAACGTGCGCACCGGTACATGCAGTGTTATTTTGTAGCAAAGAAATTCGGCACGGACAGCCAAATAGGGTTGGGAAAGCACATGAGACTACACGTATTTACTGCCCGTGATGGTTCTCGTCAAACATGACAAAAAATAGAAGGAACTGGTTTTCCGAATCAGCAGGAAGTGAATTCTAGGCAGCGGCACTCTTCAAAGATTAGCACTACTCAATAAAGCGGTCGTGGACGCGATGAAAGGGCTGTAACGAGGCCCAGCCTAGATGAACTCTGCGTAAAATAAGGATTGTTCGTACCTTGAAGCCAGTGGGACACCAGTCGACAAAATGGATGCTGCGCTTGGTCTTGATGGCCGCAATGGCAGCGTTGACGTCCTTGGGCACCACGTCGCCCCGGTAGAGCAGGCAGCACGCCATGTACTTCCCGTGCCGAGGGTCGCACTTGACCATCTGGTTGGCCGGCTCGAAGCAGGTGTTGGTGATCTCCGAGACCGTCATCTGCTCGTGGTAGGCCTTCTCGGCCGTGATGACCGGAGCGTACGTCACCAGGGGGAAGTGGATGCGTGGGTAGGGCACCAGGTTGGTCTGGAACTCGGTCAGGTCCACGTTGAGGGCGCCATCGAAGCGCAGGGAGGCTGTGATGGAGGAGACGACCTGGCCGATCAGCCGGTTTAGGTTAGTGTACGTGGGTCGCTCAATGTCCAGGTTGCGGCAGCAGATCTCGAAGATGGCCTCGTTGTCCAACATGAATGTACAGTCAGAGTGCTCCAGGGTGGTGTGCGTGGTCAGGATGGAGTTGTAGGGCTCAACGACTGCTGTAGAGACCTGCAGAGCACGGCATACCAGTGAGATTGCAGTAAAACACAGAAAATGGTAGGCAGGTAACTGAGGATGTGCGAATTCAAGGATGTCCCCTGCATGGTTTGTCCCCAGTGTCCTTGTCCAAAGGACTACACGAAGAATATGGAATATGCAGGGGTCTAGCCCACACCAGCTAGTGCCGGGGACAAGGCTGCCTTCAGACACTGTGGCATGGAAAACTGCACAGGCAGCCCCTGGGCCACCAGGATTAGCCAGTAGCCGAGCCAAAAGCCGGGCCGCCGACACCTCCCTATCATCTTTCACCTACAAGGAGAGGGGTAGAAGAACGGAGACTCGCCTGGGGAGCTGGGTAGATGGCGAACTCGAGCTTGGACTTCTTGCCGTAGTCCACAGAGAGGCGCTCCATGAGGAGTGAGGCGAAGCCCGAGCCGGTGCCTCCGCCGAAGCTGCGGAAGATGAGGAAACCCTGCAGGCCCGAGCACTGGTCTGCCAGCTTCCTGATCCGGTCCAGCACCAGATCCACAATCTCCTTGCCGATCGTGTAGTGGCCCCGGGCGTAGTTGTTGGCCGCGTCCTCCTTGCCCGTGATCATCTGCTCGGGGTGGAACAGCTGCCGGTACGTGCCCGTGCGCACCTCGTCGATTACCGTAGGCTCAAGGTCCACGAAGATTGCACGCGGAACGAACTTGCTCGCACCAGTCTCGCAGAAGAACGTGTTGAACGAGTCGTACCCGCCCCCAATGGTCTTGTCGCTTGGCATCTGGCCGTCCGGCTGGATGCCATGCTCCAGGCAGTACAGCTCCCAGCAGGCATTGCCGATCTGGACACCGGCCTGGCCGACGTGGACTGAAATGCACTCGCGCATCGTGGCAGGTATGCTACGAGGGGGAGAACGGGAATAAGATTAGATGAAACTCGTGCATCCAGTCGCGATGTGCATAGCGCGCACAACACCGAAAATATGAATAAATGAACCATTTTACAAACGAGAAAAAAAAGGAAAGCTGTTCCCCGCATGGCTTTTCTCCTGTGCGGAGGACCACACGAAGATATGGAATATGCGGGGACACCGCCCTCACCCACCTCACACATAAAAGCTGGACGGTTTCACCCTTAGAAATTAAAAAAAAATCACCATCCCCGTGCCGTGCACACGATTCAGCAAACTATCCTGGAGTTGCATAATTTAATTTGGCGTTGCTGTGCAGACCATCAATTTATCCTCGTGAATGCACTCCACCGTGGTTGCTCACCAGATGATCCCCATACCACACCTATAAATTGGCACTGCACTAGACACCTCCCTGCAGAGCAGTCTAGCACAAGCAGTGCGAGCCAGGTTCCACACCCAGCTCAGTACATCCGACTGTCATTACTTCCCCCCAGTGGAAGTTGCCTACATGACTCCTGGAAGATTCGAGACTCGATCCTTTATGACTGCGCAAGCTATAGAAGAGACACGCCGCTAAAACAATTTGCCGTCGACGAAGCGTGGGAAGAGCAGAGAACTATAGTTCATACACAAGCTAGGGCAGCACTGTGGAGACGCTGTCAACAGTGCGCCCACTGAGGGGGCGCACTGAAGGGGGTCCTGAAAGGACATTCCCTTCTCCCCTCTCGGCCAGTGCAACCGCAAGGCCCCGGCGCCTTTTGTCGCTTCCTTTGCGGTGAGTTAGGCGTCCTGAGGTGGCGGGCTGTTGACAACAATGTAGCCTCCACAGTGCTGCACGGTGCACCTAGCTTGTGGGATGAACTATGGAGTGCGTGGATGCGGCGGCGCTGCCTTCGCACGGCTGTTGACGTTGCTATGGAGACAAAGTCGAAGCACGGCTCGCCACTTGCCCGCCCTCTCAAAGGGCGCCGTGACTTCCGGCACCGCTTGTTCACGGTATAAAATGGGGGCACAGCCGCTGCAGTGCAACAAATTATGAAGGAACCGGTATGACGGCGGCCAAAGCCGATACTGGTAGACAACAAAAGGAGCGACAGCCAGCCAACGCCGCTGTTGAAGCGGGAAAAGGTGGCCATAAAAACAGCCCAAAGCATGGTTGGCGAGGTGTGCGAGCGGCGTGCGAGGAACGCCGTGTTTGCGGACTTCTATAGCCGAACAAGGTGTGCGCAACGGGCCGAGCCTCACGTTCGCGAGGGAGAGGGACGAGAGGCCTTCCCTTTCCCAATAAAAAATACTACTACTCCAAGCTACCAGGCGACAATAGCTAGCTATAATATATTGGTGTAATCTTAAAGTGGGCCAGGGAACTGCATCGGGCATAGCCGCTGCGGGCCGCCTAAACACGGCAGTCCGGCTTAAAAAACACGGCGTGACTCAATTCTAGTCGCGCTGACTGTGAGCCATCGAGGAGTGGCGAACACAAGCGCGAGACACATGGACGACTGGTGCACGCGATTCGCATGCTTCTGATCGTTACGATTGATCGTTAGGACCGGTTTGGAGGAGGTTCACGACGTGCGACTGGCAAGCCAGATGCAGTCGTGCCATCGTTGCGATTGTCGCGAGGCCACAGCCACAGACCACAGCCGCACCCAGCCGAACCGATCGCTGCCAGAGTTGCAGTCGTTCTTTCGTCGTGTGTACGTCCATGGCATTGTCGATGCCGTCCTCGAACCCTAGCGCCTGTTGTACAAAGGCGTTGACTCTGGCGGGTGGGCGCAGCTTGTGGCAGTGCAGCATCAGGTGCTCCATGCTTTCCTCGTGTTCACTGCATGCCCTGCACTTCGCTGCTTGTACCCCCGGTGTGCTGTCGTAGCGCCGGCGATACAGCAGCGTGCGCAGTGCCCCCGCACGGGCATCAAAGAGGAGCGTGCTACCGCTGTTGTTGTCGTAGACACGCATCCGGCCTATATCTTGCCTGTGGCTGCGGTATAGTTCCAGGGTAGACTTTTGCTCATTGCGGTCCGCCAGTGAGCGCGTTCTTCCTCTTTCACTCTGGAGCGCACCTTCTCCGTGATCTTGGGCCCACCTCAATTGGGCTGGTAGTGAAGCCGAATTTCAGACGGAGGTTGTAGAGGCGGTTGCACCACTGTGTGCGTACACCCTTGAATGCCATGTAGCGGAACAGTCGCCGCGCCCAGCGTTCGTCGTTCATGACTCGCAGTCGCTCTTTGAATGCAATCTTGCTGGTGGCCTCGCGAACGTCAAACATTGACCATCCCAGGTCACCTTGTATGGCCTCCACAGCCACTCGGCCATGGCAGCCAAAGTCAAGGCGGCCCACCTCTCGCTGACCACGCTCGAGCCACCCCATGTTGGCGCCGACACACACCACAGCGTTCGCGAAGGTGAGACATGGGACGTGCACAGACTTCCACAGGTCACGGACCAACAGGTATCGGTTGCACCCCCATAAGCACCGTCTGCGCAGGATACAGCTGGCGCGTCTCGACTTTTCTTTCAGCAGTGCCTCGTGTGTAGCCTACTTGTCGCCAGTGGTGCTGAAAGTGATGCCAAGGTAACAATAGCTGCGCATCGATGGAACTCTGTCACCAGTGGATGAAACCCCTGTCACCGACATCCAAGCAACAGCCGCAGGGAGGAACGCCCTCTACCCAACAACATCGAGCATCGAGGTCTCATCCAGGCCCTGGCGACAAGTGTATCTTCCCTGCTCAGAGTGTCGATCCGTGAAGTCATCATTGTCGGGGACGGAAACGTGGGCGCGATTGCGACATCTGTAAAAACAGCGAGCGAGCTGCCTAAAGCAGTGGGGTGTATGTACCGGAAAGGGAACAGCTCAGTGGCAACAGCCATGGAATCCATTGTCAGGTACGACCACAAAGCTCGGCCAATTCAGCGACCCTACGTTGTACATGTCGGGCTCACCGAAGTGATGAAAGGCCAGCCCGAGCAGGTGATGCGTGCGCTGGATGGCAGCACAGACCGCTCGACCAGGTTGCTGGTATGCTCCATACCTGATGTCACCAATCAGGGCGAAGAGGTATGGGCCGACGTTCTGCTTGCTAACGCCCAGCTGCGAAAATGGTGCAAGCAAGCCCGACATAGGTTCGTCAACCTGAACAAAGGCTGGGTAGCTACCATGTGGGAAAAAGAGGGCGTGCGCTACAGTCTTCAAGGAATCAGCTTCGTCGCTGAAAGGATCTGTGAAGCTACTCAAGGTTTTTTAGGTCACCGACTCCACCGTGGCCGCACGACGGCTCAGAAACCGCAGTCTTTGCAAGACTCCAAAATGCCGAGGAAGCAGCGCAAGTCCCTTGCGTCACCAGTGCACAGGGCAACGCAAAACGCCCACAGCGTCCATGCACCACCCCACCCACAGCACCAAGTACAGTACCAGGCTACTCCTTTCTGGTTACAGGCGTTCCCTTTGGAAAGGTCACCACCCCTGACCCCTTTTGCACCTGCGGCAGTATGGGTCCTCCATGGGTTAGGGACAATACCCCGGCCCCAGCCTCTTCCTCTTGCCCAACATTTACCTCTACCGCAGTTGTGGCCAACACCCCCGCAGCTAAAGGGACCACCCAGTGCGGGCTTCGACCTGTTCCGACTGGTCGGCGACTTTGTTCGCCACCACATGGCCTAACAGTGCGTGCCGTAGAAAGATCAACTAAGCTGCAGCGAACCCACCGCAGTCGTCGACGCGTACATCGTAGGTGTGTAAAAGTAGGCTTCCTGAATATGAACGATGCCTGGCGTACCCAGAAATGGGCAGAATCGTGCTCTTGGGGAGGAAGGGATGTCTGTTTACGCAGTAGCAGAAACGCACCTCCGTGATAAAGAGCAACCGCCTATTCACCAGAACTGGTGCTGGACAGGCCAGAATAGGTCGGGAAATGATCGCAAAGGTGGAGGTGTGGGCTTGCTTTGGCGACGCGGCCTCCGGTGGAAACGTCAAAAGGGGGAGTGCCGTGACCACCTGTGGGCCTTTGGCGAACTTTTGGGTGTACCTACGGCAGTGTGCGTCCTGTACCTGTCTGTTGTATCAACGCACCAGGCAGCTAATGCGGAACTGCTCGCCTGCGTTTTAGATGATGCGAGAAAATTGGCCAAGAACCTAGAAATAATCATTCTAGGCGATTTCAATGGTCACGTGACTGAATTGATGGATTCACCGATGAAAATGGCAGGTTGCTGCTTCAGTTGGCGGACGACTTGCAGTTAGCAATCGCCAACCTTGGTCAACGCTGTCAAGGGCAAATCACCTGGTGTGCGCGTGGCAGTGCTACAACCATTGATTATGCGTTGGTGTCTCCCCGTCTCACTGGCCTTCTCCAAATGTTCTGTATTGACGAGCCTGGCGTGCACAGCCTGGGGAGCGACCACAACCGCCTGCTGCTTCACTTCGCACATGGTGGCCAGAGGAGGCGTGACAGCTTTCCACGTGAAACCGCGGGAACTTACCTGTCAGACCGGGCCATCGAGACAGTCGCCGCAGAGTTCGAGAACGGGCACAGAAGAAGCGAGGTAGTTACATATGATGACTTCGTGACAGTCCTCCGCTCCATTATGCAGCGGCACATGAGCAGAGCACGCGGATCCAGAAGAAGAAGAAGAAGAAGAAGAAGAAGACTATTTTTCAGTAGACGTTGTTACAATTCCTGCTGAAGGGGCAGGAGCTAAAGGCATTGAGTGCCTGACGAGGGCTCCTGACCCTCTGAACCACCCAAAGCTGAATCGCTGGTGGGACTGTGAGGTGGAAATCGCGTGGCAAGCACGTCGCGTTGCAAACCGTGAACACCGTGTACAGTCAAAGCAGGCGACGCCGAGGCGACAGAAACGACTTGGCAACACTACCTAACGCTCAAACGCAGGGTGCAAGCATTAGTGCAGACTAAGCTTACCGAACATAATCTGCGCCTGCTGCACTCTGTGCGGGAAGAGGGAAAAGCTACTTCCCAAAAGTTCTGGCGCTATGTCAAGAGCTTAGACCGAAAAGACGAGCCCCCGCAGCAACTCAGGGATGCCGTGACGGGACAAGTCCCCAATATCAAAGAACACTTGAATCGGCACTTCACTCGCTTGTTCGGCTTCATGAATACTGATTCCACCAGTGTCTCACCAAACGAAGCAGCCATGGGTACCGGCCCCTTTTTAACTCCGCATGAGGTTGTTGATTCAGAAGCATCGCAACTCCGCTGGGCAATCTCCAGCATAATTCAGTCGACCGTGTCTTGGCTCGACTCGGCTCTCGTACGGCCACTGGACCGGGTGGTTTACCAGCGCGGCTCTTGAAGTGCTTTGGGCCAGCAACACGAGAACAGCTGGCGGTGCTGTTTACCGGCTTTCTGGAGGGTGGACCCATTCCTGAAGAGTGGCATCACGGTCGGCTGACGCTTATACCTAAGCAAGGTGGTCAAGCCGATATCCTGGAGGACCGTCGACCCCTCACAGTAACCAGCGCGATGTGCCGCATCTTCATGGGCGCCCTCAAGGAATGGCTGAGCAGGTGGGCCGAGTCCAATCGGCTCCTGACCGAACTTCAGAACGGGTTTCGCCCAGGCCGTCGTCTGGTAAGATAACGTGTTCATATTGACACACTGTGCCGAAATCGCGACCAAGGAGCTGCTTTTTGGATGTGGGAAAGGCGTACGACACTGTCCCCCATGCCCCCCTTTTCCTGAAACTCAATCATCTCGGGCTTCCGGAAACGCTGCTGCGGACGGTCCAACGAGTTTACGAGGGCAAAACCGTCACGGCGCACTTTGGTCAGATTCAGTCAGACCACATCCCTGTCACAATTGGGCCTCCGTCAAGGCTGTCCGCTCTCTCCGCTTTTGTATATCCTGTATGCCTCAAGTATTGAGCGGAAGCTACTCCAATGTGGTCTCGGTTTTCGGATGATACAGCACCACTGGGGCGGACGAGCAATACCGCCTGCCAGGGCTTGCATTTGCCGATGACCTGGTACTCATGGCTGAGTGCTCGCAGGAATTGCAGACCCTGCTGGGCATCCGCTTCGCTGAGGTAAAACAGCTTGGACTCCGGTTCAGCGCCAAGAAGTCGGCGGTTCTTACCTTTGCGGGAACCAGTGGAGACGCAGCAGTTACCCTCGGCGGGGAAGAAATCAGCATGTGCTCGTCTTACAAATACCTGGGCGTAGTGCTTTCTGCCGGTGCTGCCATGTACTCACACCATGAGGCAAAGGTGCGCCAGTCTTCCGTTCATGGCCAGTGCATTCTTCTCCACCGAAGCTTGCGGGGCTGCAACCGTTTCCTGATGGTGCGTGACCTGTGGAAGTTGGTGCATGTGCCGGCTCTCACGTTCGCGAACGCTGTGGTGTGCCTCTCAACGTCCACTCGGCAATGGCTCGAGAGGCAGCAGCACGCAGTGGTACGCACCGCTGTAGGATGTCATAGGTATGTGGCCAACGAAGCGGTGCAGGGAGACCTCGGCTGGTCGCCCTTTGAGGCACGTGAAGCGGCTAGTAAGCTGTCGTACCGCGGTCGTCTCCAGTTCATGCATCGGGAGCGCTGGGCGCGACGCGTGTTCGAGTATCTGGCAGCGACAAACTGGACGCGCCGTGTTTACTCTCTGGAAAAGAAGTACGGATTCTTCCACGAGCCTGTTTCTGCGGACACTGCCACAGCCTGGACACGTGACACGCGCCGTCGAGTGCGTGAGGAAGAGGAGGCGATGTGGCAGCATGCTGTGCGGGAAAAGCCCACTCTGGTGGGTACGCGCAGCACAAGACCTCGATCGGTGGCTCCCACCTGAACGACAACAGCTTGGGGAGCGCGCTGCTCTTCGAGGCTCGTGCGGGAGCCCTCCGTACTCTTGTGCGCCAGAAAACGTTCGACGACCAGGTGCCCAGTGTGGTGTGCCGTCCTTGTGGTGAGGGTGACGAGTCCGCTGAATACTTGATTTTAAGCTGTACAGGTCTCAGACACTATGACAATATCCGCGAAAATGGTCCGCCTCCGACCCTGCAGGAAGCTCTCAACTTCGGGGACGCCGACGGTGTGGTGGACATGCGCACTGACGATGATGATGATCTTGCGGTTATACCGTTTACAGCGGGCGGGTGAGAGATCTCTACCCTAACCATTAAAAAAATAAAAAGAAGTTAAACACTACGCACGCACTCTATGTACAAGAGCTCAGTTCCCGTGAAGGCCCAGTGGATGAAGAACCCGAACCCACCGTCCTAGTCATACGCCACACCACGACCCATACTACTGTCTGCCAAGGGTCGCCCTCTTCCACATTTCGAGGCGACACTTTGTCCGCGCCACAGCGCGCATTTCCACTGCGTCACCCTCCTCGAACCCGAGAGCAACATGCAGAGGAGTGTTGCCGCCACTCCCCACGCCCTTGC
The DNA here is from genome assembly GCF_048455015.1 of Haemaphysalis longicornis. Lineage (NCBI taxonomy): Eukaryota > Metazoa > Arthropoda > Arachnida > Ixodida > Ixodidae > Haemaphysalis > Haemaphysalis longicornis. The sequence goes on along the minus strand of NW_027526407.1, from coordinate 68,864,782 downwards.
AGTCTGGTCCAAGCCGATCACACTGGAGGACCACATATGTTCCACCGTTTTCTTCTCATGCACACACGCACGGCACGACACAGCACATCCTCCACCGAATCGTCCAGCCTCTTCTGCCGCACTCGCGTACTAAGTGCCCCCCCCCCGCCCGAGCCTCAAAAAGGAGCGTGCTGCCAAGGCTGTTGTCACAAAGCCGGACCGAGCTCATCGCGCGTTTGTGGGCTCTGTAGAGGGCCAAAGAAGATTTTTCGGAGCAACCACGGCGCCACTCCTCCTCTTCTGCCTCACACACTCTCTGCCGCACTTCTCGCGTCCACAAGGTTGCCGAGTTCGCCTCCACAGGCCGGCCCCGATTCTAAGCCGACCCCCGAAAGTCCGAAGCCACGAAAAAAAAAACTTACCTCGAATGTAGGCCGAACAAAAAGGCGAGGTCAGCGTTCACAAAAAGAAAACACGTTTATTGAGCATGAAAATGCAGAGCTGGAACTCAGTTTCTCTTCAAAATCACCGGGTAACTTCTGGGCGATTGAGGTTCGACGACGGAGGCTAAAGCCGAAGCGCGTCATGAATTTCTGTAGCCATGGCACCGACTGGCTTCGAAGTGTGCCCGCGATAAGCCTCGTTCCCTTGAAATCTCCCTTGCTTTTGCCCGGAGCGCTCCTTCCGTCGTTACTGGAAGGGCAGCTGCTCGCTGCGTCCGAACGAAGTCAGCCGATGCCATCTCCATTTCGTGGTGACGGCTTTCTCGTAGTCCGGTGAATGCCATTCTCGTTGCGGCGCACGCAAATATCCTCTCCTGTTGCGTCCTCCAACGACGGACATTTTTTTCATCCACGCCGGCCGAAGTCCCGCCCGGCTTGAACGTTCGACGACAACTCCGCGGCTAAAACAACTTTTCTTTTAAAAGCGGCACTATAATGGCAACGCTTGTTTGGTGCCACTGCGCTGTCAAAACCAAACGCCACACCGCACGCAGGCCACTATCCGCACACTTCAAAATGGCGGCATGGCCCCCAGCCATGGAGTATAGTGTACTAGAATTCTAGTACACTATACATGGAGGAAAGAAAAGGTTAGGAGAGACCCTGACGTCACATTTGTGAAGCCGAGTCCCGCCATGCCTTGAGCCCACTGAGCTCAGCACTCTTTCCCATCATCCTTTGCTGTTTCAGGGGAGGGTGTTCTCTGGGAACTTTATGGTAGTTCTGACTGCCTAAGCTGTTCTTTTTTATGTAGTCATGTTTTTTTATGCTACATACACACGAAAGCAAGGATAGTCTGATTTGAAAATATTCAATTCGCAGCCCGTTTTTACATCCGTATTCAAAAATATTTTATTCTATTTGAAGCCAAGTTTTAGCATTCGTATCCAATTCACAGACGCAAAGTTGATAATAACACACCTCTAAATATATATGTATACACGGTAAGTTGTCCTTGTACCGACATAAAACACTCAGCTGGCATTTTCATGACTGCTGGAGAGAGAAAACTGACAAGCAAAACCTCATTTCTGAACAATTTCAGTTTAAAGTTGTAGTGGCACTTTTGTCCTGTTTCACCAGCAGTAACTTGTTTGCTGCAAGATTGCAGCAAACCAGTCCTCAATCATACGAAGCTTTATCATGCTAAACACAGGAGAAATGGACTTGAAAGCATTGCACAAGCAGAAGAAACTTCATAATACCTGTGCTGCATAAGCATTTGAAAGGTCATTTGAGTCAAATGGTCTTTGAAATGGAAAGGGTTCTGCCGTTCTACGCAACAGTTCTCAAAGGCAGTTGAAAGTTTCCGCGTTCGCCAGCCGTGTTTTGGTGTCCCCACTACTGCATTGTTTTGTTTTTGAGAAAAAATTTGTGTTCAAATGGGCAAAAAAAATTATTCGCGATCAAATTGATAACAACCTGCAAGCCCGCACAAAACATGCACTTACAGCCAGTTCTTTTTTTTCTTTTTTCACACAGCAGGTGTTCAGAGTACAGAGTTACCTTGTAATCGTACACCGAGTGATAGAAAACAAAAAGAAGTAAAAAATAATGAAAATCGTTCACTTTAAACACCGATTTTTTACTGGTAAATAACTTTTTTTTTAATTACAGCATGCAGAAACTGCACCCGAGAGTACGAGCACTGGCGTTCCAAAGGCCTTGGAGAACCTTTGAGGTTGTTGGTAGTGCACCTTTGACTCAAATGGAACTTCAATCAAAGGCCTTTGAAAGACGTCGTTTAGCAGCTCAAAGGTGTCATTTGAGTCAAATGACATTCGACTCAAAGGCCTTCGAAATGCTCGTGTTGCGAAAAGTACCAGCTGAAGTACAATATTGTTCTTGATGTGTGCTATCACACAACACAGAACATACTGGATGAACTGTTGAATGCGTGGTATTGTACCAGCTTGAACGTGCCCCCAGAGGAGATAACAATTTTATAAAACGGTAACTCGACAGCACTCACATAACGATAGATGTTTGGCACCAGGGCTAAGCACAACTACAGGTTTTCCCGCTCAATTTAATCCAATCGCCATACAATTTAATCCAAGCGCCAGTCAATTTAATCCAAGTGCCATCTAATTTAATCCAAACGCCATCTAATTTAATCCAGGTGCCAGGGAATTTAATCCAAGTGCCAACCAATTTAATCCAAGTGCCAACCAATTTAATCCAGCTGTTGGAAGGTTGTTCAGGGGTGTTTTGTGCGGCATTAGGCGAGCTTTGCGGGCTTTGATGCCTGTGGTGTGATGAAAACGTGGGGTTCCTTGATGTCTTACGTGCGAAATATCATATGAGCGTAGCTTAATGGACATTTACGAACATCCGCAAATCGGGAGAGCGGTCTCGTTTGATCCGTAGGTGGCGTGGGGTGATCGTCTGCGAGATCGTCAGAAGTGTCGTCTGCTGGCGTATTGTTACCCCAGCAGATTTGCCAGCGCATTTTTACGCGAGCAAACGACGCTTCTGTCGCCAGCAGGCGACATTTCTGACGATCTCGCAGACGATATTATAATTCGGAAATATTTCTTAACACTGCAAAAAAGCATTAATGAGTTTTTACCAACGAAATGTCTTAAAGCATTATTACGCAAGGAGCAGACGATAATTCTGACGCGCGTTACACTACGCTGGCAAGTCGGGTGGCGTAACAATACCGGAACAGACGATACGTCTAAGAAACTCGCAGACGATCACCACAAGGCACCGACGGAGTAAAAAGACCGCTGTCCTGGCCTGCGGGTGTTTGAAAATGTCCCGAGGAAGACCGAAGAAAGCGCCGGGTGAAGGAAAGAAGAAGTACAACTCCGTTTCAAATGTCGACAGAGCCCGGATAGTTGAGGTTTATCGGCGTGGTGGCGACTTAAAACTTCTCGCTGAGACGCTTGGCATAAACGTCAAGACGGCTAGATCCATTGCAGCAACGGACCGCAGCACCGCAAGAAAACGTGGCGGTTCGTCAAAGAAGTTCGACATGACCGTCGTACACGCGCTGACCGAGATTGTTGACAATAACCCATCTTTCACGCTTTCTCAGATTCGGTCTGCCCTCATCGAAACCATGCCAGACCTTGAGATTAGTTTCTCCAGCATCGACCGGTTGTTAGATGGTCACGGCTATTCCCTGAAGTTGGCCACGCTAAGACCGGTAGAGAGAAACAGCCCGGAAGTCAAGGCGAAGCGCCGGGAGTACGCAGAATGGCTTCAAAATGAAGGCACGACGGTGTCACGCTACTACATTGATGAGACCAATTTTAATGTGTGGTGTGCGCGGAGTTTTGCAAGAGCGAAGAGAGGTGCTCCAGCCGTAAAACTTGTGACGGGCACCAGAGGGGCAAATGTAAACATCCTGCTCTGTATGTCGGCCAACGGCATCGTCCATTGGAGTATCGCCGACAAAGTACACTGGGCAGGCTTCAACGAATTTCTTGAAGAAGCGTCACAGCAAGCACATGAACAGGACCCCGACGGCGAGGCGGTCTTTATTTTTGACAATGCTCCAGCCCATCGACGGGCGGAAGTGGCGGCTTTGGCCGTGAGCCAACACACGATCCAAAGACTGCCGCCCTACAGCCCTTTCTTCAATCCAACTGAAGAGGTATTTTCGAAGTTCAAGTTCAATGTCAAGGCCTACCTAGAGGAACATCGACAGGCGCTCCTGAACGCGCCAGCAGGTGTGACAAAAAAACAACACCGGCGCTCCATGCTTGTCAACGCCGCGAAAGAGGCCATTGAGAACATCAGTCGCGTTGAATGTGCATCGTATGACAGACACAACTTTTCGTTTGTTCGCGCTGCCATTAACATGGAGAATATGTAACCACATTCGTACGATCGCTACATAATACAACTCGAGATATCGCGAGGTGTCGTAAGACTGTTCACTTGTTCCTTGTGTGCTGTAATGTGAAAGACCCACTAAATAAAGAATTTCTTTCACATGGTCGAGTCATATAGCCGCTATGACCGCATGCAATTTTATAATATGCGCGGATCGTGTGTCATGAAAACGAGTAAATTAAAGGGGCCTATTTCAAATCCGTTAGGCCAAAACCGGGTAACGACAGTATCGGCTGGGGGGGGGGTAAAAGTGTTGAGATGTCTAAGTGATTATTTACCACTCTCAAGTCTGACTACAACTACAGGTTTTCCGGCTCAGGTAATCAAATGTCCATAAAATATTTAATTCAAGCGCCAACCACTTTCATTTCTGCGCCAACAAAATTAATCCAGGTACCACAAGAATGTTCAGGAGAGTTTTGGGCGAAATTGGGCACAGCTTTGCGGACTTTGTTGCGAGTGGTGTCGTGAAAACGTGGTGTTTCTTGATCCATTATGGGCAAAATGTCTTATGCGAACAGCTCAATATACATTTACCAACACACGCAGACCGTTGCTGTGAGCTGGTCGTGTGCAACAGTGCCATCGATAACACACGCCAGAAGTACCGTCTCATCTTCGCGTAACAATGCATTCATAACTTCATTTGATAAAGACACATTACATAAAGGTCTTTTGCATTTTGATTTTCAAGAATTCATTGCTTTTATGCAGTGTTAAACAATATTTACGAATGATAATATCGTCTGCGAGATCGTCAGAAATATCGCCTGCTGGCGACAGAAGCGTCGTCTGCTCGCGTAAAAATGCGCTGGAAAATCTGCTTGGGTAACAATACGCGAGCAGACGACACTTCTGACGATCTCTCAGACGATCACCACACGCCGCCTACGGATCAAACGCGACCGCTCTCCTGATCTGCGGATGTTAGTAAATGTCCATTAAGAACACCACGTTTTCATCCCAACACGCGCATCAAAGCCCGCAAAGCTCGCCTAATGCCGCACAAAACACCCCTGAACAACCTTCAAACAGCTGGATTAAATTGGTTGGCACTTGGATTAAATTGGTTGACATTTGGATTAAATTCGCTGGCACCTGGATTAAATTCGATGGCGGTTGGATTAAATTAGATGGCACTTGGATTAAATTGGCTGGCGCTTGGATTAAATTGTATGGCGATTGGATTAAATTGAGCGGGAAAACCTGTAGTTACCATTTTCTCACTCACTACTTGAGGCCTGGATGTGTACTTTAAGGCTTGGTTCCTACAGCCAGTAACAAAAAAACTCCCACCTCCCCTCGCGGGAACACCTGTGTAGATGCGACGCATAGGCGGAGCGGCGAAGGGACCGCGTTTTATAGCGCGCATAACGTTGAGGGGACTGCGTAAGCCGGTCCCAGTCGATGACGACGTTGGCGTACTTGTAAAGCGGCGTGGACTCTAGGTGTTTGAGCCAAGCGTGGATGTTGCTTCGCCGGAGAACGGCACACCGGTTATATGCGCAGCGCGCCCGAAGGAGAGGAAACCGCGGAAGAGAGAGTACTGCACATGCGCCGGCCCCAGCGCGTCTGCCGCGGCTATGACGCAACACAATCCAACACAATCCACTTTAATCCAATCCAAGCCAAGCCAATCCAATTCAAGCCAATCTAATCGAATCCAATCCAATGCCCCTCGCGAGAGAGTGTTCGCTATCGGAGAGGAGAGGGGGTGAGCGGCGGAGAGCGCAGCTGGCGCGGCGAGGAGAATGGGGGAGGGGTGGACAACGCCGCCGACGACGACGCCAGAGGGACAAAGCGAGTGAATCAGATGCTCTGCATCTAAATAGAACCTGTGCCTTGTCTTGTGCACAGCCCTCCCTCCCACCCGGCTTCATGTGCTACGAAGCAGAGAGATTATTGCTACATATTCGCAATGGTAAACATTACCTGCCTGCCTCACTACTCCGAACCATAGCCTCCTATATAACCTACTGTGCCTGCTCTATCGCCCCGAAACCCATTGCAGCAGCCCGTTCACTGTGGGGGCACCAAGTTTCCAGATTTCTCGATGGCCATGCCGATGCAAGTTGCTGTTTCAGGTGGAAGTGAACTTAAACGCACCTCGGCGTCGTCTGCTACACGAAGGCGTCGTCCAGCTACAAAAGTCCGCAAAACGGCGAGCTTGAACTTCATGAGCCAGTATTAAAGACCAAAGCTTTATGCGTGGCGTCGCAGAACTACTAAATTGCGTTCAGTGAATTGTTTCCGCCTGCATGGTCGCCCTTTTGGGTTCGCTACGGCAGTTTCCCCAAAAAAATGTATACATGACCTCATGGTTGTCACTGCGATAAGAGCCAGTTAACTTTTATCCCGCTGATAAGTGAAAAGTTAATAATTTGATAAGTGAAAAATAATGATTCTTGATTCGGAGTTTAGCGATAATTGAGTCACACGAATTAAATTTTGTTTCATCCATCCCTAAACAAAAGGCAGTCGGTGGTCTGGCGTCTCCTCCAAACGAATACCTATCCAAACCCCGTGGCATACAGTCACTACTACCCTGGCCAATATTCAGGCATGTGCGCACTATGTAAGGACCGGGCGGACCTGTCACATATACTATGGGCTTGTCCTCAGGCGACCCAAGAAGGCCGTAAGATCGCGAATGACGAGTAGTGGGGGACCGTGCTGCTCAGCTCTGACCCAAAAGACCAACACTGGGCCGTCCAGTTGGCTGAAAACGCCGCCAGGGCCCAAGGGCTGCTGGCCGCCGTTTAGGAAGAAGGCCTCCTTACAAACAACTGGACAAAAATAAAGTTCTCTCTCTCTCTCTTCAATAAGTCCAAACAGTTGAGCTCCCCTTTTTCTTACGAGTCCATTAAAGCGCTGTACACATGTACGACTGGTGCACGCGATTCGCATGCGACTGATCGTTACGATTGATCGTTAGGACCTGTTTTGGCGTCGATCGCTGGTCGGAGGAGGCTCACGACGTGCGTCTGGCAAGCCAGATGCAGTCGTGCCATCGTTGCAATCGTCGTGAGGCCACAGCCAATGAGAGCCCGCTGAGCCCCAACCCCCCGCAACCGGCGTGCGTTGCTCTGGTCGGCTCGGGTGTTGGGAACTTTAGGCTTAGCATCATGGCGGATATTTGATCGCCGCTATCTGTGTAACTGCGAATGACAATCCGTAACACAACTTTTCACCACACTATCATCCCTTTTCTCGCATAAGCTACTTCTTTTTAGCGATCAGATTGCTTCAGAAGAGCAGCGACAAGCGGTTGCTACCGTGGTCTGCGCCGGTTCGAGCCGCTGAGTGTCCGAGCTGGCAGCCGCGGCCGGCGTGTGCGCGAACTGTTTCCGAAGGCAGAAAACGCTTCGCGATTGCCTGCTTTATCCATTTCTTGCGAACAAATGCGCGGAATCTACAAATTCAGCTTAGCGATCGTCGTAGTTGACCATGGAGCAAAAACAGTGGGCGGAGCGACGCCGACGACGCATCGTATGCGCGCATCGGGTCATGTGTCTCAAATTCACGCGTACGACTAGTCGTGGCGACAGTCGTAGCGATCAGTCGCATGCGAATCGCGTGTACCATCTGCGGCTAATATTTTTTTACGGTCCCCCCAAAAGGGTACGCGCCCACCGTCCTCCATCCCTTCCCTATTTCTCCGTCGCCGCTGCTCCACGAAATGTTGCCATCGTGCATGTAGTAGATATATTGACGACGCGGTAATCGGCAATGCCTGGCTGCTGCGCAAAGAATGACGACTTCAAGCTTTAGCTCAAGGCGATGCTCAGTGTTTGAGGGCCCCTATATACGCTTAGGATAAACATTCAGCATGCACTTCGCTTGTTTCTCTCGCTACTTCTCCCCGGTACATTCATTCTTCCCTCACCAATCACATACCGAATAACCGATCAATTACCAGTGGGTTACAAACCCACTACTAAACTCACCCGTAGCATTTCTGGCTGAATCAAGGGAAACGCAAAAAAAAAAAAATATTTTGCGTTAAATTATTTACGAAAGAACAAGGTAGCCCGAGAAAGACCGTCTCTTTTATAAATACACTGTTAAATTCTAGCGTCACCCTAGCTAGATGGTTTTATTTCTGGCCTCGTGAATTTCTATACCTTTTTTGTTCAAACAGGAGTTGCCGTCAGTGCTAGAGCTAGAGTGTACTAAAATTCTAGTACACTCTACTAGAGTCAGAGTCAACACGTATTTTTTGTTTGCAAAGGGCATTGACAACTTTTTTTTTAAACCACTCAGGTGCGTATACAAATGGTGACCATGCCCTAGCCAACACAGGAGACCCTGGGATTAGGGCGCCACCAGAGAAAACGGCGGAATTTCTGGCGCTGGGTAGGCACAAGCGTTATAAAGGAGGCTATGTCCGAACACACCTTACATCGCACAGGTTAACTCCATCATATTGGTACGAAAACACAGCAATCTGGCATATGTGGCAGTGCGGTGCGAAATCAGCTCGCGCGTGGAATCGTTTGCAGTGGCTAGCTTGGCTACGACAGAAGTGGTCATGCCCCCTCCCACTGTCCTCGTGTGACCGGCGTTGCTGCCTCTCGCCGCTGCACGTAGGCGACGAAATGCCAAGGGGCCTCAACACAGCGCTCCAATAATACGCAGCACAGAAGTTCGCCGGGTCACTCGGGACCGCACTCATCACTCTCGCAAACCTAGGCGGCAGAACACTCGTGGCCGCCGTCGTAACGTCCTGCGTGCATTTTAGGCGGCCGCACACGCGCTGTTCCGATCATACGCTGCACATCACCGTAGGTACTCTTCAGAAGTTTTTCGGGAGCGCCCTCATCACAATCGCAAACCAAACAGCTACGCACAAAGCCCATGGTCACCGCTGCTGCAACCTTTTAAACTACACGACGAGATCTTGTGACGAGATGCGCATCGAAGAAAGGAACCGAACCGCAGCAACCATCTTTCTCAAAACATGACGTCACATCCGGAAGAAAAAAAGTCGCTTTCTTGAGTTTCTCCTTCCGAATAAAGAATTATAATAATAATAATAATGTGTAGTTGGCGATGCGCACTACTACTACTACTGTAGTCGGCGATGCTACTTTTTCTAGTTTCGGTTCGGTTTTTGCGCGCCTAGAGGCAGTGGCGCCGGGGAAACATTCCTCCTCTCATTTTTTTTTTTTTTTCTTTCCGGTTCTCTCCGGCGAGACGGGGGGCGCGCATGCGCGAAAACGGTCACCGCAGTCGCCGCAGTTGCTGCTTCCGCGCGGCGAGGCCAGCGCAGGCCAGCGATGATAAATGAGGCCAGCGAGGTCCCTGTTCTGTGGCGAGGCCATGCGAGGCAGCGAGGCCGACGCGCGTCCAATGTTGTGGGCGATTTCTCGTGTGTGCTCCCTCCGACATTATGGTGCTGCAAAAGGGACTCCAAGAACACCAGATTGAAGCGTAACGCGAAGTCTCTTTGAGTGCTGTTAGCAAAAGGTGAGAACCTCGTTCGTATGCCGTACGTGAAGCTGAGCTGAAGGATAGGACTTGTGTCGTGCGTGTGCTGTGCTTCATGACAGACAACCTTGTCTGTGTTGTATTGATCATCGGTGTTTCTCGCCGCGCGTCGCGTTCGCGCACGTAACGCGAATAAAGTGTTCAAGTGATATTCGAGCTGGCGTCGTAACTGCTCAAGCGGCGTGGCTTCGCTTCGCCAGCTTCGCGCCGTCGGAGCGGGGCTTGCCCGTTGGAGGCAGCGGGGCGGCGGCGGCGGTTGCCGGGTGGGAGTGGGACGGGGAGGGGGGAAGGAATCCAATCGGCATGAGAGGGGAGAGCGCTACGTCTCCCTCACGCAAGCAGCGCGCCCTCGCATTGTTGCCATGACAATTAAAACGCCTTCACGGTGGCGTTGCTAGGGTAAAGTGAATTAATTAGTTCACTTTAGCTAGGACAATCACAACGCAGTAATGTTTCCCCAGGCTCACCAGGGGAGAATATGGCACAAGAATCACAATTAAGCGCTGGACACATGTACGACTAGTGCACGCGATTCGCATGCGACTGATCGTTACGATTGATCGTTAGGACCCGTTTTGGCGTCGATCGCTGGTCGGAGGAGGCTCACGACGTGCGTCTGGCAAGCCAGATGCAGTCGTGCCATCGTTGCAATCGTCGTGAGGCCACAGCCAATGAGAGCCCGCTGAGCCCCAACACCCCGCAACCGGCGTGCGTTGCTCTGGTCGGCTCGGGTGTTGGAAACTCTAGGCTTAGCATCCTGGCGGATATTTGATTGCCGCTATCTGTCTAACTGCGAATGACAATCCGTAACACAACTTTTCACCACACTATCATCCCTTTTCTTGCATAAGCTACTTCTTTTTAGCGATCAGATTGATTCAGAAGAACAGCGACAAGCGCGGTTGCTACCGTGGTCTGCGCCGGTTCGAGCCGCTGAGTGTGCCGAGCTGGCAGGCGCGACCGGCGTGTGCGCGGACTGTTTCCGAAGGCAGAAAACACTTCGCGATTGCCTGCTTTATCAATTTCTTGCGAACAAACGCGCGGAATCTACAAATTCAGCTCAGCGATCGTCGTAGTTGAACATCTGCGTAGCCTGTTTCGATGCTTCCGCGCAGGTATTGCCATCTCTCGACCGGTCGGCGCACCGCCCGCCGCGCGCCGCGGGGGCCGGTCAGCGTATACGCTTGCATCGCGGCAGATATCTGATCGCCGCTTTTAAAATAAGCCCTGATAACAATCCCAAGCACAATTTTTCACCACACTAACACCTACTTTCTCGCATGTGGAACTTCATTTTAACGACCAGATTGATTCAGAAGAGCAGCGACAAGCGGTTGCTACCGTGGTCTGCGCCGGTTCGAGCCGCTGAGTGTCCGAGCTGGCAGGCGCGGCCGGCGTGTGCGCGAACTGTTTCCGAAGGCAGGAAACGCTTCACGATTGCCTGCTTTATCCATTTTTTGCGATTAAACGCGCGGAATCTACAAATTCAGCTCAGCGATAGTCGTAGTTGACCATGGAGCAAAAACGGTGGGCGGAGCGACGCCGACGACGCATCGCATGCACGCATCGGGTCATGTGTCTCAAATTCACGCGTACGACTAGTCGTGGTGACAGTCGTGACGATCAGTCGCATGCGAATCGCGTGTACAAATCGTACATGTGTCCAGCGCTTTAGCCCGGACGCTGGGTTGAAGGCCAAGAGACCGCCTCCCACCGTTCCTGAACGTCAGGTAAACAGTGGGCGGAGCGGCGCCATGGCGCCAACGACGCATCCCACGCGCGTATCATGCGTACGACTAGTCGTACGATACGCGCGTACGCATTCACGCGTACGACTAGTCGTGGCTACAGTCGTAACGATCAGTCGCATGCGAATCGCATGCACCAATCGTCCATGTGTCTCGTAGGATCACGGGCATACTCCACGGACGACACACCCACGTTACCGGTCAAGGCGCGGCCGCAGAAGAAAATGTATTTTTTACAGGGATAGCGGGGACCGCAGAAATGTACGCATCGCGCACACTGCATCAATCACGACCAGAAACACGGAACAGCTTGCTCAGATCGCAAAGCTACGGTCGCTCTTGAACCGGTATATGAATAAAAGTTTAAATTCATAATTACGGACCAATTATAATACTTTTCATCCATAAAGAGAAATGAGTTGTTCACATCACAGAAACTAATAGGGGGAAGCAACGGCGGCCGAAGACGGAACGGAGGGCCGTTTGATTCCCCGGGCCATGAAAGATAGGTACACGTAATTTCGTGACCATAAAACACGAAGTTCTCGCAGTTAAGCGGTACAACGTGGAGGTAGAGTAATCACGTAATGATAGCCGAACGGTACTCACGGTAATACGTCTACTGAGGCTTACGATGATGCATCAGCAAACTGAGGGTCGTATATGACCGTATCAGTCGGAGCGGTTTATATAGTGCGCGGCGAACGACGTCCGTGCGCACTTCCGTTGAGACTACGATGCCTGCGGCGTCGCGCCGGTTCCCATTGCTGCCAGATCGCCGGCCTATTTGACTCAACCACCGCGCGGTGGCGGAAGTGACCGATCCTCGGTGGCGCTTGTGGCGTCAGCTGAAATCGGGGTTTTTGTGCGCGATTTTGTTTTCGTCTGAAGTACATTCTATGATAAAATTTGTTCGCCTGTGTTCTTCATGTCATTTTAGTTAACTTTGTCCTTTCCAGGGTGCTTTATACCGGCCCACTTTAATTGTATATCGGTTTTGTCGTTATTTGGCGTATTTATGGGCTGCAACTCCTATCTGTAATCCTTTTTCCACAGAGTTTTCTGCTCGTTGATGTAGCGAAAAGTTGCGTTATTCCACGCATGAAACAGCAGCGGTCAGTCGCATTGGGCAACGATATGACCAAGACGGACAACACATACGTTTATGGCAAATTCAAACAAATTAAACGCCATCAGATAGCTACAAATTCAAACAAATTAAACGCAATCAGATAGCTTAAAAAACAATTATAAATGAACAGAAACGAAACAGATGTGAAAACAAAAATGAGACTTGTTACATAGACTGCAAGTACATATGCGTACGTGTTTGCACGCGTGCATATATATGCGAAAACAAAAGTTCGAGTTTGTTACGTGACACTGGGAGTACATATGAGTGGAATGATGATTTTCAAAGCTTCAGAACTTTCCGTGAGGGGGACTTTGTATAAAATATATCATTCTCACTGCATTCTTGTCGGCCTTATCAAAAGGCGTGGTTGGCAGCAGCGGCTTAATAAACTTTCTACACATGAGTTCCACCAACTCTCGCCGATGACCTATAGCTTCGTCGGGACACACACCAAGACTGGCATTGATGCGATGAGCTCAACGCTGTGTTACATTCAAGCATATGCTTCGAGGGGCTTCGTAAGCGACCGGCGATCCGAAAGCATCGCGTCAGGAAACTTCATGGCAAGCAGCAGTCGCATGCTGTTGCGTTCGATATATCTTGTCGATCTTTCCGGTGCGGACTCCCGCTTTCTTTTTTAGATGCGGAGCGTCTCTTGCTCGGGGGTATGTCCCGCGGCGTCGGCGTCCGCACTCACACTACGCATGCGCAACTCTCATCATTCCCGCTCTACAACAGCTCTACAATTTAGTCGAGAGAGATAGAGAGAAAACAAGAAAAACAACAGAGAGAAGGGTAGGAAAACTAGTTAAAAGTCAGCCTAATCTGAATACTTTTAGCACGGCAGACGAGCTGTCTCCGAAATGAAGCACGCCAGCCCAGAGCGTTCATCGTCTGCTAGACGTTTGTCCTCCTCCCCCATGTCCTTTCCCTTTCAGTTAATTATTGGCACGCAGCGTGCGAACTAAAAAATAAAAATTGTCCCCACGCAACGTGCAAATAGAGACACCCCCTTAGACATCGCATGCAACTGTTGCTCTACCTGGCGGGACATGCACGAAAGAACCGGAAGTCAGCTGTTCTGCTGGACCTTTCACCTTCCGGTTGTATTCGAAAAATGGCCGGCTTGAGGCAAACGCCGCTCACTTGCTCGGGACATACTCGGCCCGTAGTGGATTTACGCTTCTCGAAGTTGTCTCCAACCGGATCTTATTACTTAATATCAGCCTGCAAAGGTGGGTGACACTTTAAGACGTACCCCTTTACGACGTACCGTGTGCGTTTGCGACGTTCGGCCTGTCGTGGCGTAGCACACCTCTTTCAATCGTCCCTCCATGTGCTCTCGCGAGAACCTCGCTTTGTGAGCTACGTTTTTCGTTATGGTACTGTGCGTTCACTCTTTCCAGACTAACCTGCCCCGTTTTTTATCATTTCGGGTGTAGCCTACGTTGGGCGTTGTTTACTTCTGCTAGCTGACCGTACTGCGTAGGTTCCGTACCGGCAACTAGTGCTACGTTTCGGAACGCCGACGGGGAGCGGTTCGTTTGGCGCTGTCACTTGGAGGAACGTAGATTTTTTTTTTTTTTTGAGAAGTTATTCATTTGGGTGAGCCGCGGCATTGGAACAGCATTGCGTGCACTACAGCGCACAAAGCTCTGGAAAGCGCTGCGTCATTGATAAATGCGTCGCCTTGATGACAGCTCATCACTAGTGACGCGGTGAGCGCGGTGCTCGTAGCGAAAGAAGAAAATAAAGCTTTTTTTTTTTTTTTCTCCGTGTTAATATTCGCCGCATCGGCGCACATCTCTGACACCTGAGACGTTCGAGATAGAACAGGTAATGGAGTTTCGAACTCGGCGCACCGCACAGGCGATCGTGGTATGTCGTCCGAAACACATTTGTAGAGTGCACGGAGATGTTGACCAGGTTTTGTGAGGCACTGCTTGTACTTGTGCATTTTCGTTTACACGGCGTAAGATAGTCCGAGTTTATCTGGCGGCAGAGACTTGGCGTTTCGGCAGATAAGTTTGGACCGTTAAACCTGCGAAAACCTGTGAGGTTTTTTTAATTTTAACAAAAATCTCTATTGTGTACTTCAGGGTTCGCTATTATTCTGATGGTAGTGCAAGATCGCACCGGCAAAAGCGAAGTGCGTAGCCGAGGGCTTGTTAGCTGTCACGCCAATAAAATTTGATGCTTCTAGAGTGCAACTTTCTCTGAATCGTGCTGCAACAGCTGTAGGGTACAATGTTACTTGTCAGTGTTTTGTAAACCCAAAAAGGGGCCGCTAACATTCTTTGCCTCAACGTCTTATTCCAATTAGGCAGTCAGTTTCGTTTTTCCACAAACAATCTGTTGTTTGCACCTTTTATTGTGCTTTCGTTGGTTTTTTTGCGGATTCTTTGCGCATTGCAGGAAACATTCACCCCCATCTGTTATATGTTTTGGATGCATCACCAGCCACGGTTGCTGGCGTGAGCAGGGTGTTAGCCGCATGATTGGTAAAAGCTGGTCTTGGCAGATTAGACCTGTGTACTTACACGCGAGTTGCCACAATAGTGCTTAATCTCCAGACGGTGTTCTGACATTTCGTGAATATTTCTCACAGCATCATGTAGCGTCAAAACGGTAAATGTGTGGTTTCTAATAGCCTCAACGTGTTATTGCTAGTGTACAAAACAGTTTTAAGGTGTCAGGTTCGAATGGCCGTGCGGCCATGTCACATCTAAGTTGCACTCCGCATGTAAACGCACTCCTCATATCATGTGGGTAGGCAGATATCGCTGGCATCGCGATGCCCAATGCGTAATATTGTGGTGTGAATGTGCCCAATCTAGGTACATTATCCCGATCGTTGGATGTGTTGCTGGCACCCACTGCGGTTTTTAGAGGGCTAAGGTGTTGTGCTGCTGTGTCCTAGGATGTGGGTTCGATCCCGGCGGCAGTGACTGCTTTTTAGATTGAGGCAAAAAACAAAAATGCCTGTGTGTTGAGATTTCAGCTGTGTGTTGAGATACCCAGGTGGTCAAAATTAATCCGGAGCCTTCCATGCGAAATCGTCCGTGTAGCATCAATGCGTTAAGGGGGGACACTGCTCTTAAAACAGCTTCCTTTAATTTTCAAGTAAACTCTGTGAAACTTGTCAATCTTGCTGCTTTTTTCCCACTGATTTAAAATATGCCATTATTTTTTGAGTAAGTCCGTGAGTTACCAAGATAATTACAGATAATTAACAATTTTTGTAGGAACAGTAGACAAAATAGGTTGGTTGTAAACCTGATTTTCATATTTCCCAATACTATGAACACTGGTGAATGCAATGAGAAAAGCGTTTTATTGGTGCACTGCTTGGAACTAATTTTACAGCTCATTAACCCTTGGTGGCACCAGCGGCAAGGAACCATTTCGAATGCCCATTTCAAACACCAAAGTTTAATGAGCTGAAAAATTAGTTCCAAGCAGTGCACCAATGAAACGCTTTTCTTATTGCAGTCACCTGGGAAATAAAGAAATTACAGTCCTATGGCTGACACTCTTTTGTCTATTTTTCCTCCAGAAATGACTAATTATCTTGGTAACTATTTGACCGAGTCAAGAAATAATGGCATATTTGGAATCAGTGAGAAAAAAGCAGCAAGGCTGACAAGTTTCACCTAGTTCGCTTGAAAATTAAAAGAAATTGTGTCAAGAGCCGTGTCCCCTTTAATCCCCCAAATATTTGCAATTTTGCGATCACTTTGTGTACAGTTCCAGTGACTTTTCCCACGATTTCTTTCTCCCTCGCCGCAGATGGAAAACCCATGCTCAGGCAGGGTGACACGGGCGACTGGATCGGAACCTTCGTGGGGCACAAGGGGGCCGTGTGGGGCGTCGCTCTCAACAAGGATGCCTCTGTCGCCGCCACCGGGGCTGCCGACTTTACGGCCAAGGTGGGTGTGCGGCTACCCGTTTGCCGCAGAAGGTGGGACACAGCGTTTGGAGTGTAGTTAACAGCCGATCTAGCGAAGTTACTGGTGACTGCGAATTGTTTCGTTAAATCGAAAAACTCGTGAAAAATTACGCCCATGTTCCTGCGAGGGAACCCTGATGTGATGCGACGCATCAGGGGGGTTCAATTTGCGTTTCCATTGGGTTGATTCTCTAAATCGCGTGAAACGTGTTGTGAACGCGTATGATGCATTCCATCACATGCGGGTGTTCTCATACGCGGGAAGATGGGCGTAATTTTACTTTTCATGCACATGCATACGCGTCATGAGAGAGTTGCCATCAGCGTTTGGATTGACGCTGGTACTCGATTGCGTCAAACCACTCGCTGACGGGACTGTTGCTTCCATCGCACTACATCAGAAGAAGCAACGGAGTCGTCGTCGTCAAGCGAAGCACAAGCAAAGTCAAGCGCAGTCAAGCGAACGCACTTGACTGAACCGGCACAGCGCGCTCACCGCTTTATATTCAGCACTTGAAGGAGAGGAGACGAATGGAGGAGAGTTGCGCATGCGCAGTGAGAGCAAATGCGAGAGAGAAGCGTCAGCGAAGCACGCGCAGCTGTTATGATAATGAGACAGAGAGAGCGCGTTGCACACAGCTGTTGGCGAGAAGAACGGAGGAGAGTTTGCGCATGCGCAGGTGGTGTGCGGACGCCGCGACGACGACGCTGGAGGGACATACCCGAGAGCAAGAGATGCGTCGCATCTAAAACGGCTGTTTTGTGCATTAGTTGTGTTGGCAATCATGATGTCTGATCACCTTTAGAATGGCAGTGGGGCCTTGTGCACAAGCCTAGGTTTACTGCGTAATTTGGAGGTCACTGGCTGTGAAGTTTATGGCTGAATGGTAAGCGGCAGACGCAAGAACATAACTGGAAGCGATGCCACGTGAGGGCGTGTGAGGACCAAAAGTGGTGATGTCATCTCCTATAGCATTACGAGTCGTGATGCCAGCTTTAGTAGCCCAGTGAAGCAGTAAGTGCGAAGCGAAGGGATTCTGTTGCTGAAGACAGATTGGAACGAGCAGAGTAGGCACTAACATCGTATAAATATCCAACACAAGAGCTTTGACCAAAAGTTTTATCTGGACTTGTAGTGTGGCTGGCAACGTTACCTCCTTAAAGCGAAACCTTTTTTAGTAGACCAACGGTGTCCTGTCAAAAAACTACAGCATTTCATCATAGACCGGTTGGCCAGCCGAAAAGCTTTGATAAGATTTTTGGACGCATGGCACGTGCATGAAACCAGGCTTCTTCCATTGTGTCGAAACGGTTGCTTGAACATTGCAAAAAAGGAACAGTTCTCGATAAGATACTACGCAAGGGGGCCGTGTTGTTTGATGATTGATTGGACAGACTTTCAGGGAAGGTGGGATCAGGGGCGGATCGACATTTTTTTTTCTGAGGGGAGGGTCAGCTTCTATTAGTGATGATGATGATGATGATGATGATGATGAGGAGCCTTGTTTATTTCACCAATATTTCGGAAAAGCAAAAGCTCAAAAAATAGAAAAAAAAAATCAACTAGACCTTTTCTACTACTTCCGGGGTCATCATCTCGGGTGTATAAATTTAACAATTAAATTAAAGGAGGGGTCATGACATCCGGACCTCCCCTCTGGATCTGCCAATGGGTTGGATGCACTTTTAGCAAAGGTGTTCACACAGCTTTGATGTGAGAAGGCTTTCGCGCTTCTCTCAACTTTCTCTAAGAAGGGATGACAATTTTTTCGTCTCCTTTCAGCTGTGGAATGCGGTGGCGGGTGAAGAGCTGCACACCTTTACTCACAACCACATAGTGCGTTGTGTGGACTTCGATGCAGAGGGTGTGCGGCTGCTGACAGGCAGTAATGACAAGACCATCAGGATCTTTGATGTCAACAAGGAGGACGCTGGTGAGTGGGTCGAGAGCGCGTGCTGATCGGATTTGCACGCATGCCAGGGCTTATGCGGCGAGTCGTCAATTCTTGCCACGGGTGTCGGAGCGATAAGCTTGCAGTGCTTCCGGGCTGTTTACTCCGCTTTTCAAGTCAAATTACCGTTGCAAGATATCGGGGGCCACTGAAGCATCTGCAGGTGTCGGCGCTGCGTCACCACTTGTTTAGGAGCGAAGCCCCTTAGGGGCTGGGGCTGTTGGCGTCTCCTGTCGTCGGCGTAATCGTCGTCTCATGTAGTCACGGTACTAAAACACCGGCAAACTCGTTTACGCCTCACGCTAGAACGTAACACGTACTAGAAAACACTGGGACACTCGTTTACGCCTCGTGATAGAGAGCTTCATGCTTCAAAGACACCAGACTTGTACAGCAAAGCTGTATACCTCTGCCCCCCAACGGTTTCATCTCCTTGGGCAAAAACGCCAAGGCACCAAGAATACACGTATACACTGCATGCTTCGCTCCTCCCCAGGTTTCACTTTGATGGCCTGGCATTTTTTTGTCTCCTCTTTGCTGTCCACGCTGGAAGCTGTGCTGATTCACCAGTTGAGAGAAAGCCTCCAAGGTGAAGCAAGTTTCTGCGAGGAAAAATTAAAAATTTATAAAGTCTTTATATTTATAACACTTATAAAGCTATATTAAATCAACGACGATGCTTCAAAGCTTCAAGGTCATGATGTCATTGCACTGCACGTATTTGCAACGTAGTATCCTCATTGTCCCTGAAGAGGAAAGTGTATGACAGCTGCATCTCTCAGCGGTACTCACCTACATGGCAGAAACTTGGAGGCTCACTAAGAGGGTTCAACTTAAAGGAGCCATGAAGAGAAAACACAAGTTTGGTTCATTCGAAAGATTGCCTCGTTAGAACCATAACGACACCACTTATAACGCAAATTTCGCTCAAATAAGCTGCATGATTAGGAAAAAAGGAAATGACCATGCGACCCACCAGCTCATTTTCCGCAACAGAACCTATGATGTCACTCGAGAATGCTCTGCGATTGGTGGAGGCCGGCAAAAGCAAACGCATGTTAGGCAGGGCTTACAGTTTGCATAGCGAGCTAAATGCCCGTGAAACATACTGCACATTCTTTTTATGACAAAGAACGGTGGAGTAAACGGTTGAAGGTCCGAACGAACACGCAAGCGTGTATGCCAATGCGTACGAAACTACCGCCAGCCGAACTCGACTTCTCGCCGTCGCCACCGTCGCGCAGACGAATTTTCGGGTACAAGGCTCTTCGGGGCCAACAAACCGTCCCAGCACGCACAGCCGCGACCTTGCTTGGTATCATAATCCCTTCACAGGAGGTTGGCCGTCATATCGCCAACCAGCAAAGGTAAAAATAGAAACAAGGGGAGTAAGGAACACAGAGCATCAACGAGATAGTGCCACTCGTCGCACAGGTTTCGGTATGGAGGTCGTGTTGGCTTGCTGCTGTCGTTACGAGCTCGTTTACAGTTTACAACCACTGAAAACTTCAGTTTGTTCGAGTACTTTACAATGAAATTTCGTTGCTGTGTTTTGAAATGCCCATGTAGAAATCGTCGAGGGAGTGCGACATCCCCGCCGGTGAGATCTCCTTTCATGTGCTGCCCAACGACGAACCTCGGCGAAGCAAGTGGCTACGTTTTGTTAACTTTGCAAACGGAGGAGAAGGAGAGCTAAAGGAAGTACGAGTGTGCTCGCTTCATTTCCGAGGAAGTGATTACGGCAGGGACCCGGACATGCTGGCGCTCCTCGCCGACTTCGTCAAAGCGCTCTGACCTTGGGGAAAAAAATTGCTGTACACACCGCGCATTGACGCTCGAATCTTTCTGGTCGGAGCAGAGAGCTCGAGCGAAAGGCTTTCCATACACGATACCGGCCAACTGGCATAAGCGATACTGCTACTGAAATTGAAAATACGGCACATACGTACCAGTCTGTATTCGTCCGTCGCGACGGGGCTGACGAGGCAGCGGTGCCGACGGCTGGGCGTTTGTCTGTTGTGGCTATCGCGGAATGGTTGCTTTCCCGTCCACCGCGTATCCCACAACTCTTGCCGCTCGTGCACTTAGAAGCATTGAGCGTTCAAGTGGTGTGAGGTTGTTAAATGCAAGCCCGAGCTCCTCGGCGAGAGTTTTGTTCTCCGGATCAGGCGATTCCATGACTAGGGCTGCGGGTGCACTAGGTTTTACTAGTATTTTTAAAATGGCCGCCGTCTCGGTCGACTCCCGCGTGTGGGTGCTATATGGAGTCGACATACTAAGTATCTATTTTATGGACCGGCTCGTATGACGCCATTGTTCACGTGACGAAATGTGCAATTTTAGCGGGAGATTTAAAATTTTGGCTTAAATTGCCTTATTTCTCAGTGAATAAAGCATCATTTGCTTCCGGGAAAGCGCTTGGGGTACTATGAAACACCTAATCTTTCGAATAAAATTGATTGATTGATTGATTGATTGATTGATTGATTGATTGATTGATTGATTGATTGTAGGGTTTAACGCGCCGACGCAACGCAGGCGATGAGGCGCGCCGTAGTGGAGGGCTCCGGATTAATTTTGACCACCTGGGGATCTTTAACGTGCGCCGAAATCTCGTACACACGGGCGTTTTTGCTTTTCGCCTCCATCAGAAAAGCGGCCGCCGCGGCCGGGAATCGAACCCGCGACCTTGTGTTCCGCAGCGCAACGCCTTAGCCACTGAGCCGGCGCGGCGGGTCTTTCGAATAAAACAAACTTTTGTTTTCTCTTCATCGCTCCTTTAAATTGAGGACGACTCAACGGGCAATGGAACAGAAGATGATAGGTGTAACGTTAAAGGACAAGAAGAGAGTGGAGTGGGTCAAGGACATACTAGTTGAAATTAAGAAGAAATGGGTGTGGGCAGGGCATGTAATGCGAAGGCAAGATCACCGTTGGTCACTAAGGGCAACAGAGGGGATGTTTCGTGACCAGAGGGGATCGAGATGACCTTTCGGTTAGCATTGCACTCCGCACCATTGCTGGCCCTTGCCTCAAGCGCTGAAGCTCGTACTTTTCAGAATAGACTTGAACGGTGGCAACGGAAGTGAATCAGTCTGTGCAAGGCTGCAGTGGTAGAAACTCAGTGCCAGCAAAAGTTTTTGAACTTGAGAAATGAGGAAGGGAATGTAACAAATGAACTAGTACTCATTTTGCTGTGAGAAGTCAACGGGACGCCTAGTTTAGACTGCAAGTGCGGAGAAAACAGGAAGAGGAAAAGCACCGATGTTTTTGGTTGTAGTTAGTGGTAGTGACTGGCCGCTTTGTGAGCGAAACAAGATCAGCGTCTGAGGTAATGCTAGGTGTGACAGGAATCTAGTGTGCTTCAGTTCTCCTTTTTTTTGCAGGCATACTAATTACTTGCAAATTAAGGCAGCGTGAGGTTGCAGTGTACATTTAGACGACGCAAGCTCTCTTTTGACCAACTCTTAACGCTAACTGGCTGCAGCTATGAAATTCATTGGAATGAAGTTGCTCTATCTGCAGCCTAAAGGGAGAGCGAGAGGGAGAAGAAAAAGGGAGGGAGAGAGGGAGATGAGGGAAAAGAAAGAGGGAGATGGGGAGAAGAGAGAGAAGAAAGATGGAGAGAGACAAGAGAGAAGAAAGGGAGAGAGATGCAGGGAGAAGAGAAATAGATGAGGGAGAAGAGGGAGAAAGAGAAGAAAGACGATGGAGAAGAAAGGGAGGGAGAGACATGGAAGAAGAGAGACACGAGGGACAAGAAAAAGGGAGATGAGAATAGAGAGAAGGAAGAGGGAGAAGAGAGAGAAAGAGTAGTCAGCTTTTCTAATCGAGATGCTGCAGGCGTATACTTTGCAAGTGATTGATATGTGATGTAACGATTGTGAAGTTGTGAAGTCGAGCGGTTGGCTGAATGTGCGTGTTGCGCGTGTTTGTCACTGCAGCCCCCACGATGCTCAAGGGGCACTCCTCGGCCATCAAGAAGGTCCTGTTTCTTCAGGACGACAAGCGCATTGTCTCTGCATCTGACGACAAGACGGTCAGGTAACGGACCTTGAGCGTTTTTTGCCTCTTTGGTCGCATCGCAGCCAAGGCTAGTGCTGTGCGTGCATTTCACCTTCAGAAAGATTCGCAAGAGGCTTCGAAATGACAGCCTGGTTTGTTTCAGGGAAAGTCTAGAGCGCTGTGCTGTCACAAATGCATAGTGCGAAGGAGAACAAATGCATTTGTGAAAAAAAACAAAAATTATCGTGCACTCGGGACAGAGAGAGAGAGAGAACAACTTTCTTAAAGTGCCTGCAGCTTGGTTAGATCCCCCTTGTGCAGGGGACATGAATCTTTCTTGGCAGGTAATGGAACCTATTGTTGGCCTACAGCATCTCGTAGGTCAATTGTCTCATCCCTTTACACTGCTCGACACGCACGTGTCAGGCTCAAAGGCTTGCCAAATCTGATAAAAAGGCTACCGGAAGTTGGACGATCCGCCGTGTTTGTGAATTTGCCAGAGCTTTTGATGTGAAAGGAACTTTGGTTAAAGGTATTATGGCCTTGTTTGCACCAGTGTACACTAAGCACGCGGTTTTGAGGCCGTGAGGGGTGCTGGCATTAGCATTTGTCAGGGTCACCGGAGTGAAATAAATTAGATTCCAGTGCACTTGTGTCGCATTTGTTCAAACCTTTTATGCGTTGCACCCCATGCCTCTTTGTGTTAATTCCCAATGCCAGGTTCTGGGACTACGTCAGTGGCGAGCAAGTCGGCCAGCTGGACCTGTCCAGCGCCCCCAGCGACCTCGAACTGAGCCCGGACGGCACCATGCTGCTGGTCACCCACGGCCATGCCGTCAGCACCTGGAGCACTGAAACGTGAGCGCCCTGTCTCCGGTTTCAAGCTCACTTGTGAGCGCGTTGCTGGTGTTAATATGGTAGGCCTGAACTTTCGAGCTGCATTCATTTGCGACAAAGGCGTTATGTGTCTCATGGGGCAAAAAAAATTCGACCACCTTTGCAATTGAGATGCGAAGACTGAGGAAACAGCGGAGCTGGTGGTCTCCGCTAGCTTTAACTTGGCTTTTCTTGGGTCTGCCTATCTTTTCGGAAAATCAGACACCGATTCCATTAAGCGCACACCATCTTTTAGATGCAACTGCATCTCATTCACTCGCCTTGTCCCTCCATACGGCGTTGTTGTTGCCCGTCCACACCCCTCCCCCATTCTCGCTGCGCGAGCTGCGCTCTCCGCCGCTCACCCCCTCTCCTCTCCGATAGCGAACACTCTCTCACAAGGGGAATTGGATTGGATTCGAATGGATTGGCTTGGATTGGATTAAAGTGGATTGTGTTGGATTGTGTTGCGTCATAGCCGCGCCACGTTGCGTCATAGCCGTGGTCGTTCCAGCACCGGCGTTCCGGTTTCGGACACGTGCATAGACTTGATCTTCGCTGCAAATTGCACGGTGGTCCCGTTACTTCACCATCCACTACCCGTACACTTCAGCAACCACAAGGCTGTCATCGTTAACGTTACGTCGCGTGTTAAATACATCATACGCGTTCCTCACACGTTTCACGCAGTTAAAGAATCAACCCAACGGAAACGCCAAGTGAACCCCCAAGATGCGTCGCATTTCCATAGGGTTCCCCTCGCGGGAAGGTGGGGTAATTTTTTTCATCTAGAACACCTACACGTCAGAGGTTATGTAATCGCTAGGCGCAGCCAATCCCTGACATGCACCTCCTCACCCGAACATCTGTGCTGCGACGCGCGCTCCCCACTTGCTCGTCGACTCATTGCATCCTCACCACCTTCCCTCACACTTCTTGTCCTAGCATTTTTTTTCCTCTCCACGTTGATGCACCAAGTCTTGAGCAATGCCAGGCACAGATGGAATTGAAGCAGCTTTGCTGTTAAAATTCCTCAGGGGAGGTAAATCTTATTTTCCAGCTTTGGATACGAAAGCCTTATGGCTTCCACTGGCCATACTTATCCAACACTTGCTTAGGGCTAATCGTGTTTGTTTCTCTTTCTTTTTTTTTTTTTTCTTCGCTTTCTATGTTTTCATTCTTTACTGTATTACAGTCCATTCGGAACTCTGTACTGGGGAGTTGGAATCTGTGGTCACGTCATGGAAAGAGCGTGACACGCGTGAAAGAACGTTAGCAGACTTGAGAGACACTAAAGATCGAGTAACGTTTTGTTTCAACTGAAAGATGAGTGCTTCGTTACGCTCCCAGCTATTGTTTAACACTCAGCGATGCCTTGTTTGCCGATAAAATAATTCGAACTGGAATTTTTCTCTGTTGTTTCCCCTCCGTTTTGTTTGTGACTATTTCTGAGCACGTCACGAAGTGGTCAGAGCGAGCCGAGCCCGGCGAGCTCGATCGTCGCCATCTTCTGAAAGCCACCAGTCCTCATTGGCTTCCAGTTTCGTCGCTGTAAATCAGGAAGGGTGTATTTGATGCCATCTTGGTGTGGCGGCGTACAGCGAAATTGGCCACCAGGCCAATTTTGGATGTGCCCAGGATGTGCTTCCACCTTGTAGGAGGTGGTAAAAATACGTTTGGAGTTGATCAGATAATCTCACAGTCACCTCGTGTGTGGTCGATCGCGCTAGTAACATCAACTTTTGCCGCTGGCTGTTTCATGTATACATGCGCTAGTGGTCAGTAGGTGTGGTAGGCTTTCACACTTGCGTTTACACTTTAGTGTCGTTTAATTAAGTGCTCTGGGGAAGTATTGAATGGCACTGCATAGGGGCTGACTTGGCACTTTCTTTCTTTATTTGTCCTTGATGCCTGCTGAAAGGCCTGTGGAAGCTTTAGACTTTCTCAGCGCTAAAAACAAGAACACAACCACTTGTTCATGCTGGATGTTGCTAGTGCACGCCGATGATTCCTGCTGCCACTTTGTAGTTTTCGCACTCATGGCACTGCCCAAAATTAGCGATCCAATAGTGGACACTGAAAGTAGCGTTGGATGCTAAGCGAGGGAATTGACTGGATTTGCAGAACAGGGGCAGTAAGTCTTTGAGCGTGTCTGACTTGTGAAATCTACCTCTTGTGCTTAAAAGGGCATACAACCGGTTTTTGTGGAGTGCGTGCCGTCTAGCTCACATGAAAGCCAGCGTTTTATGTACTGAGTAAACTGCAAGGAATTCTGAAACTGGAGGAAATAATTTAAATTTTGCACTGAAATTTCTGAATGGTGGCGACACATAGTGTCTGAATGTGACACTACCTTACGTGCCCAAACAACTCCATCGATTTCAATGCGTGATTCAAAAACCGCGTCAAGGAATAGGTAAGGTTGCACTTTGTTGTTGTTTTAGCTAGGAACGAGTTTTCAAACACCTCTTTTCATCTCGCGTGCTGTTAACAGTTAGAAGTGTGTTGCTGCAGCTGCATGGCTCTCTGTCATGTTTGCCAGAATTCCTCCTGGCGGGACAGATATGACTGGTACATCTAAAAATTCAGATTTCAAAAGTTCTAGGGCGCTAGCAGCAAAACCGTTTCAGGTTTAGGGATTTTTAGATGCAACCGCATCTCATTCACCTGCCTTGTCCCTGCATCCGGCGTCGTCGGCGTCCGCCCCTCCCCCATTCTCCTCGCCGCGCCAGCTGCGCTCTCCGCCGCTCACCCCCTCTCCTCTCCGATAGTGAACACTCTCTCGCGAGGGGCATTGGATTGGATTCGATTGGATTGGATTGGATTGGATTGGATTAAAGTGGATTGTGTTGCGTCATAGCCACGGCAGACGCACTGGCGCCGGCGCGTCCCCTCACCGTTATGCGCGCTATAAAACGTGGTGCCTGCGCCGCTGCGTTCCATCGTTCCAGCTCCGTTCCTCCGCTGTCCAACGCTGCAACGTGAACCCCCTATTCGCCGCATCTACACAGGGGTTCCCGCGAGGGGAGGTGGGAGATTTTTTAAGTGATGCCTTGCCCGTCTTCTTTTAACACCCTTTTTACCCTCACCCAATTTTCCGAAATAAATGTTTACTCACTCACTCACTTTCATTTGGGATAAAGAAAATATACTTGCCAGAAGCCAATTGTCTGTCCCCTTAAAGCCGTGACTCAGATAATTTATGGCCATTTAATCTAAAGTTTGAACTATCTTAATTAAACCTACTATGCTTAGATTTAGAACACGTTTCAGATTTTTGAGTAAATTGATTTCGGGGACACTTAGAACTCAAATGACTTTGGTTGACCTTTCCTTCGACCCGAGTGGTGCAACAGTCGTATTTGTGTTGTTTTTGGCTACATAAGCGCTGCCCGAAACTAAATTCTACTCTTTGCGTGTGTGTTTTTCCAACGTGATTGGTACCTTCCTTGGGTGCCCCTGCCTGTTTGCTGCCCAGGTTTGAGAAGATGAAAGAGTTCCAGATTCCCAGCCAGGTGAACTCTGCCTCGCTGTTGGCCGACAAGTCTGTCTTCGTCTGCGGAGGCGAGGACTTCAAGATGTACAAGTTTGAGTACGAGACTGGAACTGAGCTGGGTGAGTCTGCTTGCTTCTTCACAGCAAGGTTTTGAAACCCCGTTTAGCGCTGGAAAAGGCTTCGGTGCTAAGGGCCTCGAGTTGCGTGTACATTTTATTATCTCTGGTCGTTCATGCATTTTGGTCTTCGAAGCTGCGTTATTGTTTCAAATTTTTGCATTAGCAACCCATTTCTGCTGTTTTTGTGGTTTTCTGGGGGTGCTGCATATAAATGAGACGTTGCAAGAACCTCCTTCGGTGGCACAGTGGCTAAAGCATTGTGCTGCTTAGCTCAAGGTTTGAATGTGAACATCTTCGACAGAACTCTGTCTGGTTGGGTTAAACTTAAGAGGCAAATACACCAACCAAGGGCATTTATTCAAAGCGGTCCCAACGTTTCGGAGCCAACTCGGCTCCTTCATCAGGGGTGACTATGTACAAACAAGAAGCAGCGGTCTCGGGAGCGTTCCCCGACAGCGCCAACAGAACTTAAACCCAGATGAAGCTGCAGCCATCCGTAGCCTACGAGATGATAACGTAGTCATCCTCCCTGCTGACAAGGGAAATTGTACCGTCGTGCTTGACCGCCAAGCCTACAAAAGCAAAGTTCAAGACCTCTTTGATTGCTCAACGTACGAAAAACTGAAAAAGGACCCAACCCCACATGTTCAAAGGGAGCTTAACAAACTCCTGGCCAACATTTTCAAGAAGTACTCTGATTTCCGAAGCCTATATCTGCGACTGATCTGCCGGAATGGCTCAGCGCCTGGTTTTTATGGGCTACCAAAAATTCATAAACCCGATGTGCCCCTCCGGCCTATTGTGGACTTCACAACTTCACCACTTCGAGCCCTGTCCAACTTCCTTCATCAGGTTCTCTCCCCTCTCGTCTGCAAAACGTCCACCCACGTCAAGAACGCCAGCCACTTCGTCCAACTTGTCTCCGAAGTGCCGATCGACCGTGGGGACAGACTCGTCTCTTTTGACGTCGTGTCGCTTTTCACCAGCGTCCCTGTTTCCCTGGCCGTCGCAACCGCCACAAGTGCCCTCGAGAACGACGACAGCCTGAGCTCCAGGACCTGCCTCAGCGTCGGCGAGATAACGCAACTTCTGCGGTTCTGCCTGCAAAGCACATATTTCAGCTACAAGCAGGAATATTTCAGGCAAGTAAGTAGAGCTGCGATGGGGGCAGCTATTTCCGTGACCACAGCCAACCTTGTAATGGAAAAAATTGAAAGGACCGCTCTGGAAAATTTCCCTGAAAAGCCCAAGGTGTTTCTCCGATACATGGTTGACTGCTTTTGTGTCATCAAAGAAACAACAGCAGACAACTTTCTGTCGCAGCTACATTCGATTGAACCAGCCATCCAATTCACCATGGAAAAATAAACGAACAGCACCTCACCATTCCTCGACGTTTTGATAAAAAGACAGCAAGACGGACTAAATTTCACAGTATACAGGAAACCCACCCACACCGGCCGCTACCTGCAATTCGATTCCTGCCACCCAAATTCCCACAAATCATCTGTGGTCTCTGCTCTCTTACTTAGAGCCAGAACTATATGCTCAACAGAAGAGGACCGGAAGAAAGAAGAAAAAGCTGTAATCGCTGACCTGAAGAAACATGGATACACGAGCAACTTCATACGACGCGTCAAACGCCGTCTCCCTCAGCCGGGCTGCAACCAAGGAAATTCCTCTGTACTGACGCCGCCGGTCAACAACCCCACTCCTGTCTCCGCTGTCTGCCCGGGTCTAGGAGAACTCGTCAAGAGTGAACTCGTTGCAGCCAACTCATCATAGGTGAATTCGTCACATAGGGCAATGTTCAGAGGCCATCTCGCACTAGGGAACTCGTAACCTAGGGCAACTGGACACTCGGCCAACTTGTCACAATTTGTTTTTCGTCTATAATGTTCAAATTGAAGAGTACAGAAGCTTGTATAATTCTCATCTTATGCGTAAACATTCTTACACTCCTCCTTCAATTCACCACCCTTAATGTTTCCTTCATCGCCTTCGAAGAACGCGCCAGCCAGACAGCGTATCTTATTTTTTTTCTTTGTGCAGCTAATTATGTGAGTCTTTTATATTAGATTTAGTTTGCCCGTTCTATTTTTTCTAATACATTTTTTTTAAATTTTTGGTAATGAAGTGACGGCGCTGTATTGGGATTAGCGATTTCGTTCTGTGTTTTCGCTTTTTAGTGTTTTGATATTTTGTTTTCATGCCTGCTGACAAACGATGATTGTCAAGCTGGGCAACTTTCGTATTGTTAGTCTTCATATCACCTATATATGGGAGCGAACGTCAAGGCAGGACTTAAAAATTGACCCCCTTTCACACACACACACACACACTCACACAAAAAAGTGTGACGAATATTTTTTAGAAGGAGAAAAAAAGCAAAAGAAACCGGAAGTTGTGCTGAAACCGAAAAGTCAATTTCAACCACCACCTGCAAGCAAACAAGAGGCCAACATTTTGCCCTATTTATAGATATATACACAAGCAGGCAAAAAGCTTAAAAAGATAACGCAAAAAGAGAAAAAGAAAAGGAAGAAAAGAAAACACACAAGAAAGAAAAAGTCCACCCCCCCTCCACAGAAAAAGTGTGACAAATATTTTTTGGAAGAAGAAAAAAAATAAACCTGAAAAGAAACCCCTTACCTAGTAAAAAAATGTGATTTTTTTTGCAATGAGAAGGGAAATAAGAAGGCGACAGAGGAACATGTGTTAAAATAGAAAGACCATTTCAACCACAGCCTACAAACTAACAAAAGCAGAGGACCCCCCGAACCCTGAAGAGGTCAACCTGGGAGTAATTATAAGATTAGACGCCACTAACTTCCTCTCCCCATTTCCTCGACATCGGCCAAAAAGAGAACCGCGAGACGACTTTTCCTAGCACGAGGAGGTCAGTGCTACCACATTTCCTAGTACGGGATCACCTAGAACGAGATGCCCTCTTTGACCAGTTTCCCTATGACCAGTTTCCCTAGGACGAGTTGGCTGCGACGAGTGGGTTGGTTCCCGTCTGCCCACCCACCCCCTCGCCACGCCGACCCACCCGTATTTCCGTCCCCTATGTTAAAGGAACGAGTGAAACATTATCCCGCATTCTTCGCAAGGAAGGCATTGTCATCTCCCACAAGCCAGTGTCAACGCTTGGATGGCTCATACCTCGACCTAAAGAGCGGCCGCGAAAAGAAAAATCCCAAGGGGTCGTCTACAAAATTGCTTGCACACAGTGCCTTGCTAGTTATGTTGGGAAGACCATGAACTTTCCGGAACGCCTCCGCCAACACAAAAACGACGTTCGCAAGTCCGACACTCAGCGCAGTGCATTGGCCGAGCACTGCGAAAAAGCTGACCACAGGATTAACTTTGACGGCGCGCAGGTGATTGGCACCGAAACGAATTACTCACAAAGATTACTGCTTGAGTCCTGGCACATACAAGGGAACCGGCAAGGCCTGAATAGATCCCTCGGAGCCCTTCCCACCATCTACGCCCACGGCCTCCGACGCGCAAGGGAAAGATTCCAGTAAGAAAGAAGAAAAAGAAGAAGACACCTATATAACCGCTGCTTCTTGTTTTTACATAGTCACCTCTGATGAAGGAGCCGAGTTGGCTCTGAAACGTTGGGACTGCTTTGAATAAACGCCCTTGGTTGGTGTATTTGCCTCTTAGCTCAAGGTTGCGTGCTTGACCCTGGCCACTGTAGCTTTGATTGGGTCATAGAGCAAAGATGCCCATGTGTTCGAGATTTCGGCGCACGTTACAGATCCCCAGGGGGTCAAAATTAATCTGGAGCCCTCCACTATGGCGCCTCACAGCCCACGTGCAGCTTCAGTGCGTTAAAGCCGCAGAAATCGAGATATTACGAAGATGTGTTTTTTGCTACTTGTTTTTATTTCTTTAAGAAGTGTGCTTTTTTTTTTTTTAAGGGTGGGGGGGGGGGTATTAGGTATTCAGAGCTTGTGAATATGCCAGGTGCTTGGACCACGAAGTCCAGACCTGAACTAGTCACGGAGGCGGAATGCAGCAAAATTCTAACCAATAGTGTGTGGTCTCGAAACGAAGGAATTTGCTTTTCCCACTGGTAACAAAAATGCTTTAAGTTTTGTTTGTGTTGGGGATGACAGACATGCTTGTGAAGTTGCAATTGTGTGGCCTTACTGCTCATAAATGTATAAATTGAAGCGTGAATATGTGTTTCACGCTTGTTTTAGAGGCGAAGCATTTTAGGGGCTCAGGCTATTGGTGTCTCCTGGTGTCGTCTCCTGTAGTCATGGTACTGAAATACCGGGACACTCGTTCTTCAACGCCTCGCATTAGATCGTTACGCGTACTGAAAGAAGAGTGTATAATGGATAAAACCAGTTCAAAATAAACTGACACGATTTAAAGATTTGTGGAACGCGCGCCGTCCGCTTCAGCAATCATCGAGCACAAGCAGAAGCTGTTTGTAAACGGGTGATAATTTGTGTTACACTCAGTACCCACCGGCTGTCGATGCTAGGCTTGATCGGGTTGGGAGGTCGGTTGAAGCAAGAAAAGGCATACTTACGTGGTGCCTGGGCCTCGTTGATCCCCGAGGACGAGCCCGTGGGTGAGGGGCCGGCATTGCACTGCGCTTGCGTTGAACCAACCCTGCCACGACCTCAAACTAGGGCAGATGGGGCATGCAAATTGCCAAAATCTGGTTTAACGCAAGAGAGGGCGCCACCGCCTCAGCAAGCGCACAGTTGCTTCTCCCACCAGCACTTCTCCGGCGCCCAATCAGCGCGTGCAGTGTGGCAAGAGAGAGGCAATCTTTGAATACACTTATTCAGTGCATGCTTTGCCCCTCCACAGGTTTCACGTTAATGGAGATGGCCCAGTTTTTTTGGCACTTTGGCTTTTTGTATTTGGCTTTGGCTTTTGGTACTTTTAGTTTCAGTTTATTTAATTTAAAATATTTGGCCTCATAGGGGTGACCATAGCCTGATTGCTGGCGTTTGGCTTGCGTCTTTCAGAGTCCTTCAAGGGCCACTTTGGGCCGGTTCACTGTGTGAGGTTCTCACCAGATGGTGAGCTGTACGCCAGCGGGAGCGAGGACGGAACACTGCGGCTCTGGCAGACGACTGTCGGCAAAACTTACGGGCTTTGGAAGTACGTCCAGCCGACGGAGAGTGGTCCTGCCGGAGAAGGCATGTCCAACAACAACAACAATGCCAACAACAGCAGCAGCAGTGACATTCCCTCTACTCCTCCGGATGCAACTCCATCCGCCGCCTCATCCGCACCGACCGCCAACAGTACCGTGACGGCCGAGGCGTGACCAGCCTCTCGCTGAAGTCCACGACGGAGGAACACTCGCGGGCGAGAACGGCGGGAGTTTGAGGGGGAGGGGAGGACTTTTCTGCTTGGGCGAAACGAAACGGATGCCTTTTCGCGTTGGGCTTAGCTGTCAAGAGGGGGGGAAGGGGGGGCGGCCATGTTAGGCCCAGTGACAACACACGGCCGGGGCTTGGCTGGAAGGGCGTGGCCATGTTAGGCCTAGCGACGACACGTGGCCAGGGCTCGGCTGCAAGGGGGTGGCCATGTTAGGCCTAGCAGCAGGGTGGGGCTGGGGCTTAACCTGGGGCATAGGGCGGCCATGTTAGGCCTAGCGGGAGGGCATGGCTGGGCAACCATGTGTATGACAGCTGCATGTCTAGGTGCAAGCACCATCCTTTTTTTTTTTTTCTACTGAACCTTGTGGAGCAAGTCAGCGGTGCAAGTCAGACCAGAGCGAGAGCCAGCAGCTTGTGGCAAGATTGAGTTTTTTTGTGTGTTAGCCAGCCCTGTAAATGCAGCAACTGTGTGTGTGGATGTGAAGCTTGGTTTCTTTTCTTTTTGTGTCCATTAAACAGTGTAGCAGGCCCTGGAAAAGTAAACGAAGCAGCTAATGAAAGGAAGAATTGGATGCTGATGCTCTGTACATTGATACGGAAGTCCGTCAAGAGTAAACTGAAGACGTTTGTATTCCCTTGGCACTGCTTGTCAACTTTCCGGTGTCGAATTTATACTCTGTGCTGGGATTTAGAAGCTTCAAAGTATGGAAAGAATAAACCAGTTGCTGCTTTGTTTACTTAAGCCTTGCTGAACTTAGCTGGATGTTGTCACACCGGTTCAGAAAAGACAAGCCACCAGACTGAGTGAGCATACCGTGGGAAAATTCCAAGCTATGTGTTGCCTATATGATGTCTGCCTAGGGCTGTTCCTTTAAAACCAACCTTTCTGCTGCGATGCACACAACGTAAAACTTGCAACCTCAGCATATGTTTTCAGAGTTCGTAAAATGTTGGCAAATTGTGAAGTCTTGTGCAGATATTTTTTTGTGCAGCATTCTGCTTGTGTTTATTTTAAAGCAGGGCTCAAGTCGTGCATCAATTTAATAGGAACAATCGGTCCATAGCAGAAATTGGGGGTTTGTATTGCGTGCTAACAGAACTCTCTTCTTTGCAGTCTCATAAATGGGTCAGTGTAGAATTTCATTTATGAAAAAATTGGGAAGCTTCAATCGTTCACTCAGCACAGCATGTAAGACGTGCCAACTTCTGTGAAATTCCGCTCTATTCTTCATGTGAAATGCCACTTTACTGGTCAGATTTCAGTCTGCCGATTTCGGGCTAATACTCGAGCATAAATTTTTCTGCTCCTGCTGCGTCTTCAGGAAACCCTTGCAAGCCAATTTGAAGAATTTTCTGAAAATTAGCGCATACACTTCGGTGTCTCGAACTGTGTACATGGAGAAGTGCTGTCAGTGTTTTTACGTGGGCCCATCTCGAATCCATCAAGGGAGTTGTGTTTGCCTCAAGCCGGGATTCTTGTGTTTTGGAAATGAAAAAAAAAAAAAAAAAAAAGTTTATGCACCTTTTGAAAGACGGCTGTGCGGATTATGGTAGAGTCCTGTACAATTCTGTATTGACCCTTTCACAAAATTAAAAAGGTGCTGGACGAAGGTCTTTCCCTGCGTGGATTGTTGTGTGCGCTACTGGTGTGCAGATGTATACTGAAATTGGATGCTCTAGGCAACAAAAAAATTAAAGCCGTTCCACTTAATGTGAAAGCTGTCGGAAGTGCAGAGCAGTGATTCGCCATAATGGGCTGTACCGCTGTTATCCGCTTACTGCTACCACCCAATGCAATTCAAATTTCCCGCCTTCTCTGTGCTCGCACACCCCCTGCCTGAAACAGCGGGAGTTCTGTTCTTTTTGTGCCTGCTTTTCCTTCCGCACATGCCGGTGTTGCACTGCCACTTTTTTTCTCTTACTATCGTAAAAACCAACCCAACGAGCGTTCCTAACTAAATGAACACGGGCGCTGCCAGTTAAATGCGTATACTTTGCCTCACATGTACCTGCAGTTTTCTTTGCACTAAACAATGGGGAGATGTATGACAGGCGCCAGCGGTTCATGAGTTTCGAACGCTTATGACTATAAACCATTTGGCTTCCGAAGCCTCTGGGATATGCTGTGACAACAGCCGCTATGACAAAATGCCGTGTGGCTCTACTTTGGTCCAGTGAGTGAGCTATGACGACAAGGCGAGCGCCTAAAGTGCTCTGCACTTAAAAGCCTGAGCAAATGCACGACAACTGAGCTGCATTTGGTAATGATGCTTTTAATGTTGAAGTGTTCTTGGGCTAGTAGTCTGGCACGTCTTGGCGCGGTTGTTTCTGAATCGTCTTTGCACAACTCTCAACTGGAAAACGACCATCCTGTTGTATGCCTAACAGATGGAGGGGAAACGACAGACATAGGCTGATACTGCCTAAACTTGGCGAATTTCCCATCCTTGAGAAACGTGATCACAGTTTCATAACATTTCAAGGACACCTATGCAATCCTTTTAACGAATGTATGAGATTTCGGCGCACGGCAAAGATCCCCAGGTGGTCAAAATTGATCTGGATCCCTTCACTACAGCGTGCCTCATCGGCTGCGTTGCGTGGGAGCGTTAAACCCTACAATCAATCAATCAGTCAATCCTTTTAACCAAGTGAATGTGAAAGCATGAGAGTAGAATCGCCAAATGGATATGCCGGTGTGGTGAATGTCTTCTCTGTTGTTCCCTGGTTTTGTGGTGACTGCTGGGCCGATGGGTGAGGTAGCAGTACGATGCGGTATGCAGTGCATTCCTTTTAAAGTCATACTTCTTTTGCATTTTGTTCTCTTTGTTACTATGACTGACAGCCTTGGCCAGTGGCCCTTTTTACACCTCTACGCCTTGAGCGCTGGCTGTAGGGGCGCCACTGAAATCCCCCTAGTGGGCCATTTCGAAAGCAGCCGTGGAAGGCTCCAGCCATCTCCCCACATTTGCTGCTACTTTTGGAGCACGCTCACGACTGAGATTTACCATTTATATGCATTGGAAATACATTAATGTGGAGTGGTCACCCTGTGTAAACGTTTTCTGACGTGACCTTAGTGTGGTACATTCGGTCTATAAGCTCCAGGTGCATGTTACAGTCCAGCGTTGCGAAGCTGGCATATGTATGTAGTTGGTTGTAATTCCGCTGCCGTGAAACTTACGAACAGTGAAATTTACTAACAGCAGCGTTTCCTCAAATGGCCTTGGTGTGCCTATACACTCTGTTGTGAATTGGTTTTGCGCACTTACATAATCTAGCGGGAGCACTCAAACCTGACAGCACGCCAATTACACTTGCCGATATCATACGTTGGATATTGATCACTAGCCCGGACAAGTAGTGGCATAAATTTCACGAACATTCTATGAAAGAAGTATGGTGGATAATACAAAATTATGCCCGGGGATCAGCACCCGACAAAGAATTTAATGCTGGGTCGTCTTGTCCCGAGGTGAACGCTTGCAAACATTCACCATCTGCTCTATATCCTCCACGAGCAGCGTGGCGACGGGCTTATAGAGTAATCCACATCCGCGACTAAATGCTTCCTCGAAACATCAGCCTATGACACAGGGAGCCTGCAGAAACTAGCACAAAATAAAATCGAATGTCCTTATCAGATACCACACTCTTCCGACAACACCTTTTATCGTTTGTGAACTGCCTACCATGTACTTCAAAAAGTGCGACCACAGAGTGGTCATCAGTTTTTGAAGTAAAAAAACAAAATGAAAGTGAACGCGCAGCTTCTGTGTGTGATTACTAAAATATTCATTCCTTGATTTTGTTAGAATTTCATTCGAATTCCGACACAATGATAGTTAAGTGTCCCCCCCCCATGTCCTGTGATACAGCAGTGCATTTCACTTCTAGTTGGGTATGGTGAGTCCTACCTGACAAGGGGGGGACATGTCTCTTAAAACAAATTCCTTTAATTTGTTTTAATAAGTAAACTCTGTGAAATTTGTTATTCTTGCTTTTTTTACACATTTCAAATATGGCATTTTTTGAGTCTGTCAATCAGTTACCAAGATTGAGATAATTAGCCATATTTGGAGGAACAATAGACAAAACAGTGTTAGTCATAAAACTGTAATCGTTATATTTTCCAATACTTTGAACCCTGGTGAGTGCAATAAGAGAATCGTTTTTTTGATGCCCCGCTTAGAACTAATTTCACAGCTCATTAAACTTTGGTGGCACCAGTGGCAAGGAACCATTTCGAATGCCCATTTCAAACACCAAAGCTAAATGAGCCGTAAAATTAGTCCTAAGCAGTGCATCAAAGAACCGATTCTCTTATTGCACTCACCACGGTTTAAAGTATTGGAAAATATAACGATTACAGTTTTATGGCCAACACTGTTTTGTCTGTCGTTCCTCCAAGAAATGACCAGTTATATCTAATTATCTTGGTAACTGATTGACCTACTCAAAAAATAATGCCATATTTGAAATCAGTGGAAAAAAAAGCAGCAACACTAATAAATTTCACAAAGTTTACTTAAAAATTAAACGAAATTGTTTTTTATGTTCCCCCTTAACTTTAGACAAACATCTTTAGCATTTCTGAAGTTTTTTTTTTTTTTTTTTCATTCTCATCTGAGCCATTCTGTTTCTTCCCGACTTGCAGGCCATTTATTAATCTGTGGTGTTATTAACTTTCCTTGGTTCTTACCATACGGCGCAAGTGTGCAGATATTTATCAATGCAGAGCCTTGCACTATGCTTAACATTTTTGCGTGGCTTATGTTCATTTAAAAGGCACGAGTGGTTGTCAAGTATCCGGATAATCACATTCCTGAGACAGATTTTTCTACGATGTATATATTCGAAACGAAGCCGCATTCATTGTGCGTGCTTCAAGACGAAACCAGCCTCTCATTGTGCCAGTATCTGGTCTAAACTAGGCGACAATAGAATTAATTTGTGCCCGACGTGTTCGGAGGTGACAGCGGTAATATGCTGCTGCCGTAGCTGACGCTAGAGAGAGTGGTCCGGAAGTGCGCAAAATCGTGACCCCGGTTAGCTTTTGTTGGTGTTCAAGCACTGTACCAAGGGACAGCTGTATTTTGAAGTGGCCTAAACATACTATTTGCTGACAGACGTGCCCATAACAGCTTGTTTAGGGTGCAAAAAGGCAAAAAGAAGCGAAAGAGAACTGAAACGTTGCACGAGCCCGTCAGCCACGCAGCGCTCATCTCGTAAACACTGCGGAGAAGCAGGGGCAGATGGCGCAGCCATTGCAAAGGTAGAGGCAAAACCGGTTTTTCTGGTTCCCTCCTCCCAAGCCCAAACCTCAAACAGTTGCAACTTTCGCTACAGACCAGATAGAGTGATACTGTTAATCTTTTTGCACTCCTTGATTTGTGCACAGCTCACTGGTACCTTGTTCAGCTGCATCACTCCAGCAGTTCTTTCACAAAAGATGTCAAAAAATGAAATACAAAAATCCGGAAAAATTTGAATGTCGTTGTTTTACACAAAAACAAATTTTATGTCTACAATCAGAATGAAAAACTACATATGTCCTCCAATTTTTATCATCATAACTGTAAAAGTAAACATTTTTTGTTTAAGACCAGCATGCCTTCTTAAACGCACGTAAAGCGAGCTTATTCAGTAAGTAAAGCCTGAAGGCTAATAGGGTGAAATACACCCGCCCCTTCCACAATTACCTTTCTTGCATAGCCGCAGTAGGTTAGAAGTTAATAGTAGTGTTGGTGCTCCGTGCCATATGTAATCCAAAATTCACACTCGGAAACGTTAAATTCATTGTCAATCGATTACACACATTGCATTTTAGGCTAGAAATTAGACAAATACCTTTATCGGCTGCATATGCATGCACACACAAGAAACGAGAACAGTCAAGACTGCTGAGAGCCTATGTTTATTTAATTAACCCACGTACTACCATAGTTGCCCATGCATTCACTCGGGTGGGTCGAACGTGTAATGCACCACTCCTTCCCTTGGGAGCTGAGGCAGGCCCTGAAAGGAAACGCGAAACAAAAAGGAAGAATTGCAGCAGTTGACCCGCAGAAACACAGGTACACGTACTGAAATACGCGTAGCTGCTGGAAAAAGTTGTTCACTGGTGATACACTTTTAATGAGACGTCACACACAAAGCCCAAAACAATACTTGTTTAGTTAAGGCAAAGAATATAAAGTGAACTTTTGTTATTACAAAGTTACATAACAGAAAGCTGGCTTTGTTATAAGCGGTACTCTTGCAGTAGTGAACATGGAACACTCCAAATGCAGCAAGATTTCGAACAAAGCGATTTTGTTACAGGGTTTGCTGTAAGATCTGAGAGGCTAGCTGTCATATAAAATGTGCTGTACAGTTTGCCGCTCGAAACTGTAGAAGTATAAAGGTCCGTTTGTACGCGGACACTGTGGAAAAACTTCATCCTGCTCAGTGCTGTGAGCCGCCACCAGACAGCAGGCCTGCTTTGTCAAGTGAACTTTGTTCTGTTGTAACTTCACGTACTCATGTTTCGATTCATTGAGGTTGAAATTAAACAAGGAGAAAGATAAGGGCTACCTTGTTTATAGGGGATTCGAAGCCTAAAAAATGTATTTTTGGTATTACGGGGGGACACTGGTCTTAAAACAACTTTTTTAATTTTCAAGTAAATTTTGTGGAACTAGCCAGTCTTGTTGCTTGTTTTCCAGTGATTTCAAATAAGTATGCCATTATTTTTTCAGCTGGTCAATTAGTTCCCAAGATAATTAGAGATAATTAGCCATTTTTGGTCAAACAAGAGACAAAGCACTGTTGGTCATAAAACTGTCCTCTTTATATTTTCCAATGCTACGAACCCGGATGAGTGCAATTATCAAAGCAGTTTTTTGATGCATCGCTTGGAACTAATTTTACAGCTCGTTAAACTTTGCTGGCACCAGTGGCAAGGAACCATTTTGAGTGCCCATATCAGACACCGAAAATTAATGAGCTGTGAAATTAGTTCCAAGTGATGCATCAAAAAACTGCTTTGATTATTGCACTCATCAGGGTTCGTAGTATTGGAGAATATAAAGATTACAGTTTTATGACCAACTCTGTTTTGTCTATTGTTCCCCCCAAAAATGACTAATTATCTCTAATTATCTTGGGAACTAATTGACCAGCTGAAAAAATAATGACATATTTGAAATCAGTGGGGAAAAAAAGCAGCATGATTGGAAAGTTTCAAAAGGTTTACTTCATATTTAAAGGAAGTTGTTTTAAGACCAGTGTCCCCCCTTAAGTATTTTTGCACGAGCCAGATTTTCGATTTGTTAGAGCCGATTTTTACCTCTACTGTTACAACGAATATCGGATATAACGAACAAATTTTCTCTCCCGATACTACTTCATTATAACGATGTTCGACTGTACTCCATAGCTGGAAAAGACGATTCCGCCCTTGTTGTGCGACACCTTTGTGCGAATGCCACTATTTCCACACCATACAGTATGTGATGCCGTCACTTGTGAGTACACTATAATGACAGCGGAACAGAGATGGTTCAGCAC
The DNA here is from genome assembly GCF_048455015.1 of Haemaphysalis longicornis. Classification (NCBI taxonomy): domain Eukaryota; kingdom Metazoa; phylum Arthropoda; class Arachnida; order Ixodida; family Ixodidae; genus Haemaphysalis; species Haemaphysalis longicornis. The sequence continues at coordinate 68,824,767 of NW_027526407.1, read as the reverse complement.
GGAGCAAGAGAAACTTGCCACAAAAATTCGCACTGCTTCCAAGGCTTTTCATTATCCAGAAGCACAAGCTAGAGCTTGCGCGTGGTCACTTCGTTAACTGCGTCTCCAAATAAGTGAACTTCAGCTGTAAACTGAAACGTTATTTCTTGACGCAACCTGCAACAAACGTGTTACAGTTGTCCCCAGTTAAAACAACACTAAATCAAGACCTCGAAACATGTTTCCCGCATTTTTTTAGACACAACGTCAGCAACAACCACACGAAATAAACTAGCTGATCGGACAAATGGACTTTCGCAGTCCCTTCATGTCCAGTTTTGTGACAAAGTTTACTCTATTAGTAGGTCTGAACAAAGGAGCAACTTCACTGGGTACCGCCAACAGCTACAGCAACCTGACTGCATGTCACCAGGTGTCTCCAACAGCTATGATTTAAAGAACAGCAGTTTGTTTGGGTATCATTGACTGGTGCAGCAAGTTAATTAAATATCTCTAACAGCTTTGTTTAAAGTGTTACTCTTCTACTCGATGCCACAGCCTTATGGCATTATTTGCTACCAAGTCCACTAATAACATGAAGTCAATACAACCAAACTGGTTATGTGTGTCGCATTTAAAAAAAATGAGGGAAGCTCACACTAACGTGTAAGGCTTGAAGTTAGCGAAGCTGTACGCAACCTTCACGATTATCACGACGGTTTAAGTCCATGATTGGCACCGATTTGCTTCTTTATCGCTGCTGCAACAACCTTTACTCCATCATTGTAGCTATAACTGTGAGCTTCTTTCATTTTTTTTTTTGGAAGTGATAATCATTGGACGTCACCTTGGAGGTGCGTACATTATGACGTGTCTTTCTCGTTCCGAGCAAGTGTTGCCACGATTACAGCAAACGCTGGAGTTTTCTTTCTTTCTTTTGGCCAATCTTGGCCAATTTCCCAAGCGGATTTGTTTGTCTTGCAAACGTGCGCCGATGACGCTTGGCGGTCGTCGCAAGGCACGCACACACGAGTGCTCGGCATTTTTTTGGTTTTGCTAACTGCCGGGCGGTTGCCGCGAGGCCCACTCTTACGTGCGCGCGCTCGGAAATTTCCTGGTATTTCTAACTGCGGACACGAAAAATTGCAGTTTTGCTACTAAAGAGCTTCGCTTTTAAAACTCCACAACGCAGCAGTGGCATACCAGATCCGGATTGAAGCCGCCCCGCAGCTTGGGATGCTCGAAGATGTTGACGGCGTACCACAGACCGAGGATGGTCCCCAGGCACATGACCATCTGCTTCCACCTGCACAGTTTGAAAAACATCAACCGTTCAGCAAAGGACACCACAGTTGTAGAAAGGACAACAAAATAACTACGCTCCGGAATGGTATCCTGCAAGGAAGGCCATCCTGGGTGTCGTTTCGACGAACTGGGTAGTTCTCGCGTTACCTGCCACCGGGCCAACTCTTTGGTCTCTTACAACAACAAAAAAATTACGAGTGCTCAGATTATGGGGTTTAGTGCACCAAAACTACACTTTGGTTATGAGGCACACGCCGTAGTGGAGGGCTCCGGATTAATTTGGACCACCTGGGGATCTTTAACGTGCGCTCAAATCTCAAACGCATGGGCATTATAACGCTTCGTTGCCATCAGAAAAGCGGCAGCCATGGCAGCCGGGATTAAACCTGCGTCCTTGGGCTCATCAGCACAATGCCTTAGCTCATGGTTTCTCAAAGTGGGTTCCGCGGAACCTAGGGGTTCCGCAAGCCCCTCCTCAGGGTTCCGCGAGCCACTGATAAATTTTCCCTGGTTCCGCAGTCGCAAAGTCTTATATGGTGAACTTGAGGTGCGATCGATCTAAGGAACCTCCATTACTCACGTCCGAGTGTCAGCAAGCACATCTCGGCGCATAACAGAAACGCGCGAGCTGCGCAATAAATCTCGCCAGCAGCTTGTAGCCAGCCAGACTCCGAAAATGGGCCACGTGGTTAAACTATTGCACTTTAATCTCGGCCTTATATTACCCTCATGCGCATTTCTCCTGTTTGGAGATAGGTGCCGCTAGCGTACGCATTCGCGTAAAGTCGACGGGGGAAAAAACGATACCCTTGCTTGCTTTTGAATTTATTGCACGTTAATGTAGCATGAACGGAATGAAAAATTGCGGGAGTGGGGGGGGGGTTCCTTGGCACTTAACACTTAATGGAACTTAGCAGGGTTCCCTGGGACCAACATGCTTGAGAACCCCTGCCTTAGCCACTAAGCAAAAATTTTGAGGACTTCCACGCTTCGCTTATGATGTAGTGAATGCGAAAGCACTATAGTGTCTAATTTCCAGATGCGTCTTCTCATTATTATTATCATCATCATCTCCCCCCTTTCATCCTTCTGTTCTTTCTGTTACTACATTGCCTTACCCGATTTCCCTTGTAAGCCCTGTATCTAGGATTAACCTCACGGAGCCTTACAACATACCAAGCTACGTCAAACTTTGCACACATCAAACTGTGTGAGAGCGCCAAAGGCGACGATAGGCCTAACGCCAGGTCTAACGTCAGCAGCAAAGCCCATGAACGCTTGTGCGGCAATCACTCTGACATGTCCCCCACCGACACTGACAACAAAACCCCCGGTTGCAGCGACAACATCCAGAAACCATTTAATTGCAAGCGCATCCACCTGGACGACCTCCCCTTGAAACTCCAAAGAAATCGTCATTGCCTTAGCCTTCATCCAATGCTCCACGAAAGTCATCATCACTGACTCTCAAGCAGCCTGTCGCAGTTTCCTGTCAGTGAGGGTGGACCAGCGACACTACAGGTACTTCAACACTACTGTCCACCTCACTGGGTGGCGATTGTGTGGACACCCGTTCATGTTTCCGTAACAGGCCACCAAAAGACTCCCGAATTGGCCCACCAAGCACCCAAGGTCACCGCAGCTCCGACACCGCTTCTCGCCTATTGGGACATTGGTCAATCTTACTGGACCCCTAGACGAAAATTCCCGTGCCCTCACCCATCCCTCAGCAAAGCTCAGGAAACAACACTCCGACAATAACAAAAAAGGATGTACATACACCCGGTTCGAATGAATTTATTGTTTCCTGCACAGTACACCGCTCTACACAAATTTTGTCCACAGCTATAGGTACCCTCCAGAATATAATTCTGGAATGCGCTCACAACCCAGCCCTCTCAACCTGTTCCTTTTGTGAGCTGTGGGAGACACTGTTGGCCAGATGTCAACCGGAGGACCAGCCTCTCCTGGTAATGTGAAAGAAGACAGGTAGGGCAATGCATGGATTCCCGGACTTGGGTTCCACTCTCACTTTCGAGCTCTTTAAAATGTTTTCTCTCCTCCTCTCTCTCCGGAACCTACTCCCGTCCACACTGCTCGCACACTAGAGGCATTTTTTTTTTACATGAACTGGCTGCACTGGTGCAGGCAGTGCAGCACATGTTTATTTTTTATACTAATTTATATCCCCCACAAGCCGACTGCACTGGTCTGCACTGGTCTGCACTACACTGCACTAACCTGCACCAGTTCAGGTAAAAAAAAATGCCCCTACCATCTGTTGGGGCACCGCTGTACCAAAAAGTTTTTGCAAAAAGTGTGCTTACATTGGAGTGCGAAGCCTTGATGTGTCCATCCTCTCCAAGGTGTAGCCATCCATGAAAATGTCAACCTGCGGGGTAAAGGAAAGCAATGTGAAGAAGGCGTTGGGCAACAACTCAGCTCAGATATCGTGATGTAAGTTGGTTAATTGGACCGTGTCCCTTGGTTTCTCCAGGCAAATGCCTTGTGAAAACAACAGACTTCCTCTAATCGAGTTGGGTACCACAGATGTCGTATAAAGGACCTAAATTATACCAAATCAGAATGGGAAATGAGGGGCTGGTTGAGTGAAGACAGAAATAAGGGTAGGCAGTCATGAACGCCAAGGAAGGCGAAGGGGAAAATGTGGTACATCATTTATTCTTCTAGAAACAGATATAGCTTTTTGAAATTTGAAATGTTTGAAAGATAGAAAGAAAGTGGAGAAAAACATGTCCGCAGGGTGGGGTCTGAACCCTTGACCTCCAGAATATGCATCTGGTGTGATAACCACTACGCTCGGGGCTGTGCTCCCCCTAAACACTAAACAACGAGTTTTTTTTTTGTGTGCGTGCATGCGTGTGTGTGTAGAATGTTCACTCAGTGTTTCAGATGGGGATTGTTCTTCTTAAAGATTAACTTGATTGAACAGTGCAAACCTGTCGAATCTTAATGAACGATTCAACATTCATTATGGTGAATGTTGCTTTGATACAAAAAGCAGCAGTAACCAGAGAAATGATGTATGAAACACATGGGGGAAGCGCTCGTACTTTCACGTGCTGTTCCATTCCCTTCTAGTTCTGCACTTTTCTCCCCCTTCCAAAGTTTACCAGCCAAGGAAAGCTTATAACTGCATCGATATCACTTAACGTTAACAGTGACTCAGTTATTACTGTTGCTAATATTAATGATACTGACATTATGATTGCTATTATTTTAGTATCTAAGTACTTGGTCTAATCGCTTGCTTGGCGAAATCCCATCCTTCTTGGCCGATCCCCCCGAACGGGCTGAGCTACTGCCCACCACCATCATGATAATGCGAATTCTTTCATCACAGGCTCGCCATAGTTTCTCTGCAGGAATGAGAAGGCAAGAGCACTTGTTCGTATCGCGGGCCACGGCAGACATGCACGTGCTCAGTCAAAATCCTGTCCTTGGCCAATCCCCCTGAATCGGCTGAGCTACTGCCCACCATCATCATCGTGATGCGAATTCTTTCCTCGCAGGCTCGCCATAGTTTCTCTGCAGGAATGAGAAGGCAAGGGCACTTGTTCGTATCGCAGGCCACGGCAGACATGCAAGTGCTCAGTCAAAATCCTGTCCTTGGCCAATCCCCCTGAATCGGCTGAGCTACTGCCCACCATCATCATCGTGATGCGAATTCTTTCCTCGCAGGCTCGCCATAGTTTCTCTGCAGGAATGAGAAGGCAAGGGCACTTGTTCGTATCGCAGGCCACGGCAGACATGCACGTGCTCAGTCAAAATCCTGTCCTTGGCCAATCCCCCTGAATCGGCTGAGCTACTGCCCACCATCATCATCGTGATGCGAATTCTTTCCTCGCAGGCTCGCCATAGTTTCTCTGCAGGAATGAGAAGGCAAGGGCACTTGTTCGTATCGCAGGCCACGGCAGACATGCAAGTGCTCAGTCAAAATCCTGTCCTTGGCCAATCCCCCTGAATCGGCTGAGCTACTGCCCACCATCATCATCGTGATGCGAATTCTTTCCTCGCAGGCTCGCCATAGTTTCTCTGCAGGAATGAGAAGGCAAGGGCACTTGTTCGTATCGCAGGCCACGGCAGACATGCATGTGCTCAGTCAAAATCCTGTCCTTGGCCAATCCCCCTAAATCGGCTGAGCTACTGCCCACCACCACGATCACGCCGAGGCTTTCCTCACCGGCTCGCCATAGTTCCTTCGCAGGAACGGGAAGTCGTACTGTTCGTACGGATCTCGGGCCGAGGCAGAGATGCGCGGCAAGTGCGGGTAGTCGCCCCACGACATCTCGTCGTTCTCAGGCGATGGCTTGTAGTCCTCGGGCAGCATGTTGTATTTCTTGGCGGCCGCCCGGTGTTCCTCCTCCGTCCGGGGGTGCGGCTTCGGCGCCCAGTCCTTGTTCCAGTAGTCTACGAAGTGGCATAAAAGAAAAATTAGCAACAGCCGCACAAAGAGGCTGTGAATCAGTTGCTTGATTGTAGCCTGCTGATTAAAATGATTTTACTCTAAGCTGTTTCATCCTGCCGTGTCCAATCCTCTTTGTCGCTGCATGCTATCCAGATTACATGATCGAGAAATGGGGGCGTGAGGAAACAAAACACCAGTGGAGTTATTGACTGATGCAAATTTTTGACTGGATTAGCTGCTTCCCTTTGCAGAACTACCCTACACATGTACACAGAGACGCACACTCAACTGGGACAATCTTTTCCGCAAATGCCGTACATTCTGTACGCAGCAATGTCGTTGCTGCGAAATGGCGCACTGTGGCTAGAATAAGAGCCTGTTCTGTGAACAGGGACATTCCGAGCTCAATACCCGGGTGGGGTGGCTTTAAAACTTGACTACGATCAAATCTGATACTCCTGTGAGACTGCTGTTTCTGTTGCAATTGGACTGAGTGGCTGTCAAACTTGGTAGTGATTGGTTTCTGTCGCACGGCCATAGTCAATAAAGAAACGCTTCGACGGTCCTCGAATTCGGCGGCAGAGCTCATGAAAGTCATTGGCGTGGTCAAGGAAACCCTTCAGAAGTCGCTTGCACTGTTGGTTCAGCTCTTACCTCAGCGACTCATAAGCCATGCTTTTCAATGACGATAAGGGATGACTGTGCAACCGCAGCATACCTCCATTAAATGCGGTGGTCCACAAAACTTTCACTCAACATTTTGGTTTTGGATGAACCGCAACGAAAATAGTCAAACAGTCAAGGGAGAGGGAGCAACTTCTACACTGCCTCCAAGGAACTTGAAAATTGCTTCGGGAGTTTGGTAGCATTCAATGCCTGACTGGATGCATTCACCCACCCAGCAAGTGTACGCACGAAAGTGTGTGTGATCTTCCCACGTGAGCCAAGACGTGTTTAGCTTTCTTTCGAGACCCTGCTTGACACAAGACATGGGTCGCACAACTGAACTGCACTCGCCAATCAGGCCCACCAAGTTGTATTTCTGTTTTGGTTGCTTTTTACACGACGATTATCTTATGACTGAGGATACGCACTTTTGTTATTTGCAACCTTTCACTTAGTAGAATTTATCAACAATCCTTCCCACAACCAGCTTCAACGTTCAAATTGATTCACGCAATCTTGCCTAGAAATACGTTAGATTTCACAACTATATATATATAGGGAGGTTAATAACATTTTGTTCGCAAAATCATGAAACTCATAAAATGGGGTTTCGTAAAGCAAGGTTACCGCGTTTGCAGCAGGAGAGAAGCTTGACTTCGCTGAGCTGCGAAGTCTGCGCTACGAAGCGCGATTTGTGCAACGAATTGCACACTGTTCACGTTTTTAATATGCACAAGAATGAGAAGATTTTCACAGAACTTCAAATAGCGGCATTGGGAAGGATGAAACGAAAGGGCATCCGCTAGAGCCGCATGGTATTCCCATCAGCAGGTTTATTCTGACGTCAAAAACCACGTAGGCTGTTCGAAATAAGACAAGCAATACTTACGTGCTGGTCGACATGCTAAGATGAGGGGGGCTTTCAGTTGGTACCGAGCAATTTGTCCCAAACGACCCGAGACTCCGGCCACACCAGCCATCTTCGCTTTTTGGCCTCCGCCAGTGACGTAGCGGAAGTGCTGTTGTGCTGTTGTACCGTATGACCGGAAACTCCGAGGCGGACCCTGCCGATGAAAAAGTAAACTTCGGGAGCCAACATGGCGGCATGTCGTCCGTGGTGTGCCGTGGAGAGGTGATTACTGCTATTTCTTTGTGGAATTTCGCGTATAATAACGGGTCCTAATTTGTGTTGAACGCCACAGTTTTAGCTCGAGTTGCGTTCGGATTCATTTTCACCCTAGTGTTTTACGTTCTGGCCGCACCGTCGACTCGCTTCCTAGCCCGAGGTTCATCCCGTTGTTTTTTAAAGACCCCCCTTTTCCGTCATAGCGAAGTCTTTCAGTTCGGGGTTACTGTCGGCGATCGAGAGGGGCTTCGTATGCCGGGCGCTAAAGGAAGATCGACTTTAAGCCGTGGGTGACCGGTCGCATGGTTTTGTGTCACGTTCGTTTAAGAAACGTTGCGCAGGCCGCAAGGCCGAGGTTGATGAGATCATGTGCGCCGTAGTCGCTGCCTCGCCGGTAGGCTTATCAACTCGCTTCGGGCTTGTCCGTCCCGGGGAATTTCTTTGCGCACTCGTCAATTTTTTTTTCTTTTTCGGCGCCTTAATTAAAGTTCTGGTAGCGTAGCCGAGGCGTTGACAAAGTTTCGTAGGCTTAGACAACTGTTTCGTAGTCCCCGCTACGGGTTTTTTACCGTTTGTATCGATTTGCGTTATTTCGTTGGTCACGATGATTCAGTGCATTTGCGTACTCGTTGTGGGGTGCTCAGGTACGGTCATCTTGTAGTTGAACGCGATTGTTTGAACTAACCCGAGCTACAAAACTAGGCTGTTTCTATCGTTGCCTTCCGTTGATTTTTTTTTTTTTTTCGGCGTGTAGTTGTCAGGGCGTAACTTTAACAAGCCGGACGATCGGATTATCCGTATTACATGGCCGAACCGTTTCTAGTGCAAACCTGTGCAAATGTTAATAGCTAACGCCCAAGCATTCCTTAATCTACGCCTATCTTAGATTGTTGCACAGCGATCGGTAATGATTTAGTATCCCCCCCCCCCCCTTCTAATGGGCAGCCACGCCGCCTCGTTTGGGACTTCGTGAGTAGTTTTCTGTTGTAGCAGTTTGTTAAAGTCTTCACACTGGTTTCAGAGTTCGGAGTAACTCCTATGACCTAGTTTCTTCCGTGCCCTTCAACTTCACACGGGCCAAATATTTCCTGCCGTCTCATCACTTAATCTTCTTGCGCAGGGCAGTTTGAAAACTGTTGGCTGCTGTAGGCCGCTATTCTTTTCGTTTAACGGATAGCCGTTAGAAGAAATAAAAAAGAAAACACTGCGTTTTATCGTCAAGCGATCCGCAAACTACCATTTGTTTCGTGAGGCACGAGAAATTAGTTTATCATCAGGTATCAAGCGTTGTTTACGTTTTCACTTGACAAGGAGCGCTCTGGTCGGGCTTCGCGTCGTTCGCTGACCTTCCGTACGCGCTGAGTCACGTGAACTTTGGCGTTTTTTATGCTTAAGGTGGTGATAAGGAACTCTGTGAGCGAGGGTTCAGCTTGTACCAATCTGAACGGCCTTTTTTATTTTTAGTTAACTACACTAAGCTTGAAATTCCTAGAGCACACGCCGTTTTCGCAGTGCGGGATTTTTAAGCGTACTGCCGACCGTTTTTTTATTGTCTGAATTCCAGCGACAAAGCTCCAGTAAAAAGGAGGCTCTAAGCATGACTGCATGCGCAGGTAGAAAATGCACTTTCTCGAGCATGTGCCCTTTCATCACCACCATAACTTGTAATTACTGTGCGAGTTGCAAGACGTCTCATCTTTTTGTGTCAGGGTGAAAAAGGGTACTTAGAGGTACGGGCAGTTGCATGGATGGTTCTGATGGTTTCATTGTGTTACTTTCGATTGGTATGTGTACTGGGTTAGCGTTGTGTCTTTAGCCTTCTGAAGCTTTTTCTTTTGTAAGCGACAAAGATTGACTTATTAAAGTAGAGGCCGCCAGGCCATATTGCAATGCTTAGCAGGCCATAAATTCAGTCTCAACAGTGAAGCTTAGTAGCTACCATGAGAAAACGGTGGCAAGATCGTTTAGACATCTTGTAAATGTACCGGTGCGGAGGTATGCTATGCCTAGCTCTCTAACTGTTACTAAACCACCATTAGTGAGGCAGGCAGGGCTGCGAAAGTTTTCAATAGAAAACTGTTGCAATTTTATCTTAGATGCGCTTTCGAGTATCTATGTTGCTGTGTTGGGGTGCTTTTGCATCACCATAGTTGTATCTGGGCTGTAAAATTATTTTAAGTTGTTAATTTTTACGATACTCTGGCAAATAGAATTGCAACACATTTATCAGCAAAAACGCCCTGTGTTTTTTTACAGCGTGGGCCTCATATGATCTTGAGCAGGGATTTTGTGCCAGGGATAGCCTTCCATTTTAGCATACCCTTTCTTCTTGACAGCTGTGAATCTTATCCTTGATTCAATGATAGTACCTGACCTTTATAATCTATTCAAAGATATTGCCACAATTGAGGATGCTTGAACCGGGAAAGTGGTATTCGGCAAGACACGAGCTTATGCTTACACACGGCGGTGAAAGGAATTTGCTTGTTTAGTTTAGCTGGAATGAGCTATGTCACAAAAAACAACCATTTAGTGTGTGGCTCTAGGGAAATGAATTTACTTCGTTGCTAGAAAATCTTAGGATAGGATTGTTGCTACATTCGTGACTACTTTATTTGCCCGCACTAGCCAAGCCATTTTGTTTTCTTGCAATCATTAGACATCTGGATTGATAAATATCCGTTATTTCAATGTACGTGTTTTTTTAATCTCTGTTCTCAGATACTTTATGCTCTGTATTGACAGAACTTCGTAAATGTTACGTCAAGAAAAAATTTAGCTTATCATCTGTAATGGCGCTTTTAGAGCATGTATCGTGATACTGTTTTGCGAAATACTGTTTTTGTTTTTAGTATCTGTGCCCAGCCCTGAAAATTAATGTTGTCTTACTGTGGGAGCTAGAATCGACTTTTCCTGTTGTTTCAATCACGTGACAAGTTTGTTTGGTTTATGTAGTGTGGAATTAATTTTCTGCACGGCATTTATGTTTGAAAGTTATTTATAAAGCTACTTAGTGCATCCTGGTTAAGTTGGCTGGTTTATCATGCAAGCAAGTGTGAAACTTCAATGGTGACCAAATCTAGTCAGTTGACTGGGTGTATATTATCAAGAAATGTAATTCAGGCCGATTCTTAATTATGGTGCCGTTTGGTTTAAATCATTGCAGTCAGCGAGCATTGCAGATAACCTTGTACCAGCACCAATATTTGGCCTCTGTAACGGTCTTCGTCTACAAATCATTTTTTGGTGTCTATCTACCGGTAACCCTCCTTATTTTGAGTAGGCTTCATGCAACCTTGAAATGAACACTAATGTCCTACAGCAACCTTTGTAGGTTTTGTTGTTTAATGTTAGTCATAGCTGAAATACAACGCAAGAACATCCGTGATATATTTGGAAGTCCGTTTGACGTTGCGTGCCAGTAGTGCGTTTTAACGTGCGTTCTCATCGTAATTCCAGCTTTTTTGTTCCCTCTTTTTCACATCTGCAGCAACGCTCACCACTAAACTAAAACCCTCCAAAAATTGAAGCAAAACTCCACCATCGAAAGGCACGCACACGACACATCTGGTCCGATTGATCCACATTCCACGGAAAAGGAAGAGAAAAAAAGTGACTTCTTTATTGCCCCTAAAAACAGCGGGAAGAAGCAAGGTAAACGGCGCCGCGTCGTCCACCATTGGGAAGCTTATCAGACCGCAGCAGCAGCAACCGCCGATTCTCGGGATAAAGACGAAGATAAAAGAAACGCGCAAGTGAAAAAAAAAAAGTGCTCCAGTATTTTTTTTTCCCAACAAGAAGTTTTCTCTTTTTGAAGAAGGAAAGAGGAGGAGAGAGTGCAACGAGGGGAAACCTGCAGAAGGACAGTTACGCATCAGCAGGAGAAACGTTAGCTGCACTGAAGACATCACTGTAACCTTGCCACTGCCTACAAGTTCGACGCACGCACGCAGTCCCAAGCACACACTGCACCGCGATGGCCAGCTCAAAATGGCAGGTAAGTGGACGGCGGTCTGCCTTGCGGTCAGTTTGGTTGTCCGCATCAAGCGTAGTCAACTCGCTTCGCCACCCCTTTCGGTAAAATTCAGCCGAGACTTGTTTACACATCACAACCGCGTACTGCCTCAGTTGTGCTTTCATATACTTGCTCACCCTGTTTGAATTTCCCACCACCCTGTAGTTACGTCTCATCTTGATAGGTGGTGCCACTTGTTCCAACTTTAACTTCAAGGCTGTCGAGGCAACAAAAAGTAGATTGAATGCTGGTGGACGTAAAGCAGATAGGGGAATATTGCCTAGGACAGTTACCACCTGTAACAGGGAAAAAAAGTATTTTGTGCCTAATAAGTTTTTTGTGCCTGCCCTAAGCAGAGCTAGTATTAAACCAAGAGTATAAAACATAGGTGTAAAAGTCCTTTTTGGTAAGTAGACACGTCAGCACTGTTGTGGGGCGTACTTCCACAGCACACGCCCGGCTGACCATGAACACACACCACGCCGGTAACGGGCAACTGACCCTAAGGCTTTATTTACCTTTGAATATATACACATGGGCAATCGTGGAAGTGGTGCCCTCTCTCGATCGGTAGCACATCAATGGTCGCCGTGGTGCCATCTGTCTATATGAGCACACTACAAGCACCCCGCTACAAAGGGGAAACCAATAGCAATCATTATCATCATTGGCATTCAGTATGGCCTTGTGAGCTTGCAGGTTGGAATTAACGTCTCTGCTGAGTGACCCAATGGTTTATTCTTCACACGGCTGCTGCAATCCAATGCTGTCTGTCTCTTCTCTTCTATTCTACCATACCACGTGTATAAAAAAATTTATTATGGTGAGCGTGTAAAAAAACTGCCTCACAATGGACTGCCTCAAATGGGGTGGTACTCGCTAGCCTTGTTTGAATTTCCCGCACATCGGAGCAGCGTAATTATATGCCGTCTTGTTCCAATCAGCATTCAGTACACCCTTTTGTGCTTACAGGGTCCGAGTTTTCCTTCAGGCGTTTTGGTCTGTACAGAAGGTGAACTGTACATTTAAAGGCCAACTGCAATAAAAAATTTCGACCTTTTAAAAAATCTTATTTCCGTACAGTCTGCCAAGATACAAAATATGACGGCTGAAATACCCCACAGTGCAGGCGAATATCAAAAATCGGCGATTTTAAAACCGAAATTGAAAAGATGGCGGACATTGCTGCCAAGGTGTAGCGATGTTGCAGCCGGCAAGCGAGCGGCCGGCCGGCTGGTGCAAACCTGCATGCATCACTTCGCCCTCATGGCAGCCCTAGGGGAAGCACGCCTGGTGGAGCTCGACCAGTTCTCGTGGCTGGTCGGAGGACCAAGCACCCGGCCGGCCTCAATGTCAGTTTCGCGATCCGCTGGCGTGCGTGCGAAGGGGCTCTTTTAATAAAGGAGCCATGAAGACAAAAATACAAGTTGGGTTTATTAGAAAGACTGCTTAGTCCCGATAACAATGATACCAATATCATCGCAATCTTCAAACAAATAACGGAGATATTAAAGAAAACGTGTGAAGCAGTCGCGACCCCATAGCCAATTTCCCGCAACTTTTCTATGACGTCACGGAACATTGTTTGTGCGATTGGCGGCCGCCCAACTGACCTGTCGTGACGACACATGCACTGGACGTCTGTAATGGGGCCTCTAGTTCCATTTGACCGCATCACTTGAATGCTAACGTGCAGTTAACGCACTGAAAAGGATCTTTTATTGTTGGCCCGTATGACGTCATTCTTGCTCATAACACGTCACTGTGGCGCAAAATTTAAAAGTTTTTAAATACTTCTTGCTTTTTTTCGTTAAAAAACATCTTTTGTGGCTGTAATGGAGCTGGGTGAGATACTGAATCCTAGTTCTTTCAAATTAAACCAAGTTGTATTTTCTCTTCATGGCTCTTTTAAGCGTTTTTAACTAATTAACAACACGTTTCTTGGGGCTACCGGTCATGTCCAAGTTGGTGTGGTGGTACGTACTGACGAGAAAAATTTTACGAGGTGAAATTTGAGTGCAGTTGGCCTTTCATATTGACCCCAAAAATTGGTTTCGGTACTCCTTCTTAAAGTGGAACGTTTATGTGTGGAAACACCATCAAAGGCCACTTGCAGTACTTATGTGACCGGCGGAAATCCTTCTAAACGTGCTGGAAGCTAGTCAAGAAAACAATGCCTGTTTCTTTGCCTACAGACTGGTCCATGGTAGGCGACTGTCAAGCCGCACAGCGTACAATAAATGATACAGCGGCGATCATAGAATGGCACACTTTATACCGATCGAAGAAATTCACTCCTGGTAAAACCGTGAATCGAATAGTTGCTGGGCTAATTGGTTAAATTTCACAGCTGCCATTCACACGGGTACTTGGAGAATTCAGTGGAACCGTTGAATGTGTGTGGCTTGGGGTTTAGTACTAATATCTATAGAGGGAAATCTGGCGCCAGTGTCCGGGCAAGCTGTGTTTTAATGAGTGTGCCACCACGTACTGGGTTCCATCCACTTGTCCTTGGCATGGCTCACAAACAGGCTGAAAAGTTGTCTGTGGCTGCAAAAAAAAAATTTTTGCTAAACAGTATTTAAAGTTGTTTTATCGATGCAGAAGTGAAACTTCAAAAGATTTATTTGTCATGGATTTTTTTCAGAAGCTTCATGCAGGACGAAAAATAAGAAAAATGATTACCTTTTTTTTTTTGTTGGTTCTGGCTTCGGAAACAGAAAGAAGCCATGTGGCTAGCCAAGTCAAGTAAGAGAGGAATATTGCTAGCTATTATTAAAGGCCAACTGCACTCAAAATTTCGACCTCTTGAAAACCTATTTCCTTATAGTTTTCTGAAAAAGAAAGCAAGATGCAAAATACAGCAGCTGAAATACGTGCGGGGACGCTGCAAGCGGTCAGCAAAAATCGGCAGTTCTGAAACTGAAATCGAGGAGAGTGCAGCCATTGAAGTGACGTTGCAGCTGTCCAGAGGGCGGCCGGACGGTCAGCAGCTCGGGAGCAAGCCTGCGCGCAAACTATGTGCACATGGGGCAGTAAATTGGTGAAGCGTTCACAGCAGAGCTCGACCGGTTCTCCAGCTGTGTGGCTGGCCAGAGGAAGAAGCCTCCATAGGCTGGAGCATCACAGGCAGTTTGCACGATCCGCTGGCAGGTGCAGCGTGGTCTGCGACAGAGCTTTTTTAAACGCTCCTGACTGATTAACGAGGCGTTTCACGGAGCTACCACTCGTGTCCCAGCTGATTTGGCGGTACTTACTACACATTAAAAATAGATTTGGACCAGGTAAAATTTGAGTGCAGTTGGCCATAAGGCGGTGCCCACGACGGCACGCGCTTGCAGTGACAGATTTTCCTCTAATATACATTCGTACAAAACTCCGTGGCGTGTGGTTTCACTCCTAGTATTTCTTCAGTTTTTTTTTTTGCACCGATGAAGTTGTTGAAGTTGGTCCTGTACCAATCTGTGTGTGTGGTGGATTGATCTTGTGACGCGAGCGTGCTTGCATCTTCCAGTCGTCCGGTGCCCAGCAAGGGGAGGAAGAAGCGGCCGACCCGTCGGCCAACTCCCCGAGGCAAAACGGCAAGCAGGGGAACGCACACCGGGAAGCTGGCATCGTCGAAAAGCTACTCGTAAGTTGATTTGCGGGGCACTTTGCCTTGGAGAGCATGCGGCTCACTTGTGTGTTGTCCGTGGAAACTAGTAGCACTACAGAGGAGGGGAAAAAAAAAAAAAACTGGAGAGGCTTGCACTAAGTTGCGCAAGGCTTGAACCATAGCAAAGCTGGAGGGTTTCTCTCTCTGTAAGCACCGAAGGACACACCACAACGCGTGGCGTTGGGTTGGAAATTGTTTATGTACGTGTTCCGTCGTCTCTCTTCACTGTGGTACGAGTAGTCATTGTCATATCCATTTATATCGTCATCTTCCTCATGCATGACTGGCGGGCCTCGATTGTTTTGTCCGCAGGCTTTCACATTTCTCCCGAAGTGGAACGCATCAGCATGCGCTAAAACCGGCGGCAACTGGCTTCGCGAACTGGGCGTTAATAGCACCAGCCGTGCTGTGCAACTTCCTTGAGGCGCAAACACTTGTTAAGTGTTTTCGTGGTATTTTTTGTGTGCACCGCGAGCAAGCCTGGGCGACGCCTAGCCCTCTTTTAAGACGCATGCTCACGTGTACGGTAAACGGCAGGAGTGACTATGGCACGATATTTTTGGACGACGAACACATTGCGGCAATCAACAACAGCTCCGCTATTAAAAAACGTATCTGTAATACAACGTTAACTTGTATTAACGTTATGCATTGTGCAAGTTATGTGCGCAATGGTTTGTAATAATGCATATGTTATGCACATTATGCATAACGTGTTGGTGTAAGTTAACTATGCTTTAACTTAAGTTGGCAGCAGTGGACACAGATAAGCTGTTCTTGATGAGAGGCCTTTGTCCCGCCGTGGGCGTAGATGGGCTGGTGGTGGTGGTGATGGTGATGATGAATCTGGGGAATGTCTGGGGTGTGGTTGGGGAAGCCTGGGGACAAACTGTCAGCGCTGCAGCCTCAAGAGAGAGGGCTTCCCAAAAGGCCTGATAAAGGTGTGGTGACAAAAACTTAGAGCAGGAAGGGCTGGAATTGGTGCTGTCATCTGGAATGCGTGAGGATGTCCATATGTAATGTCGTGTGGCTGCTGGTGCCGATCTTAACCAATTTACCTAGACCAAACCATGAGCAAAGCCGACTTAAGTGTGCAAGCAAGTAAAGTGAACCTTTTTTCTGCGCCTTGTCGGTGCTCGAATTTTTTGTTGTCCTTTTGAGTGTTGGGGTGGGGGGGGCAGCTGTGAAGGTTGTAGAAATGAGACCTTAGAGTACACTGTTCTTTTAAGCAGCTTCCCTTAATTGTTAAGTAAACTCTGTGAAACTTGTCAGTCTTGCTGCTTTTTTCCGACTGATTTAAAATATGCCATTTTTTTTTGAGTAAGTCAATTGGTTACCAGGACATGAGATAACTAGTCAGTTTTGGAGGAACAATAGGCAAAACAGTGCTGGCCATAAAACTGTAATCTTTATATTTTCCAATACTATGAAGCCTGGTGAGTCCAATAAGAGAATCGGTTTTTTTGTTGCACCACTTGAAACTAATTTTACAGCTCATTAAACTTTGGTGGCACCAGTGGCAAGGAAGCATTTCGAATGCCCATTTCCAAAGCTTAATGAGCCGTTAAACTAGTTCCAAGCGGTGCATCAAAAAAAAAAAAATCTCTAACTGCGCTCACCATGCTTCAAAGTATTGGGAAATATAAAGATTACAATTTTAGGACCTACACTTTGTCATTTGTTCTTCCAAACATGGCTAATCATCTCTAATTATCTTGGTAACTCATTGACTGACTCAAAAAATATTGGCATATTTTAAATCAGTGGAAAAAAAAAGCAGCAAGGCTGACAAGTTTCACACAGTTTACTTGAAAATTAAAAAAAATGTTTCAAGAGCCGTATTCCCCCTTGAACTCGAGATGAGGTGAAAGGAGCCGAAGAGACAAATTGGCCTTATTTCTCACTTGCGAAGTTGCAAACCTCGACATGCTTAAAACTCTGTCTTTAGCATCTGTGATTGGTACAACATTACAATGATACTGACCCTTGGTGCTTAGCTAATGGACAGATCAGTGTGGCTTGTATTGTACTTGGATAAATGTATGGGTCGCAGTATCATATGGAAGGGTGGGGAAGGTTGGGCTCCGCTGTTTCAATGTCTCAGCGGCGGCTCTTTTTCTTCTGTGCAGCATTCGTACGGCTTTATCCGGTGCTGCGAGCGGTCGGCACGGCTGTTCTTCCACTACAGCCAGTTTTCTGGAAACATCGAGCACCTACGCATTGGAGGTATGCCGTGCTTGTTCGTGGGCCGTGCTTTTTGTAAGCTTTGAATGCGTAAGGAAGGCAAACCAGCAGGGGTCATAAGCACAATTAAGCGTAACAAGCAGAAAATTAAGTTACCTTTCGCATTGACTTCTTTTATGGTTACTTTACAGTATTTTTTTAGCACATCAAGCACATTCAGGATCATTTTTCACATTTATTCGGCAACGTCCGATCGAAGGTAACCATAGTGTGTAAAAGTAGCTCTTCTGAACGACTTAAGTTTGTCATGTTTTAGAAAAGTGGCCCCAGTTTGAAGCTAATACTGTGAGTACTACTAATGCTGTGGTTGACTAATTTTGTTACCCACTCTTAGATAGTGCAGTACGTGATAAGTGCTTTGCAATCATTGTTTCGTTTGAAGTTTTATAGCTTGGTCGACAGAATTCGACACGTTTCCCCTAGTGTGATATTCCTAGTGCTACATGAGGTGTCATGGGCCCAGTCAATCTGGTGAGTCCGTTTATAGCCTTAGGACCTCCCCTGGCGTATTTCTGGGAGATAAACTGGTTCTAATTGATTGTGATATTGAACTGGGAGGGCCGGGCATGAAATAGGCTTGTCTTGGCTTGGCCACTTGTTCCTATGCTGCTGTGAACGTAGCTGGTCAGAGTAGTTTCGCGACAACTCACTTTGATTAACTTCAAATGGTCTCTCTGTTGCATCATACCACAGCAAGTTTTGCAAGACTCGATTCTGTTTTTTGTTTGTTTCCTGCACAGATCCGGTGGAGTTTGAGATGACGAATGATCGCAAGTCCGGCAAACCGGTGGCCAGTGCAGTTGTGAAGATATCCTCCGAAGCCCTTTCCAGCGAAGTCCTCAGCGACGAGGTGGCCACAGGCTTCATCACCACCGAAGCCAAGGATGGCGCAGAGGTGGGGGCCCACTGGGTGGCGTACTTTCGCCGACGCTTTTCAATTTGTCACGCGAGGTCAGCTCAGGAATTCCACTGGAATCTGGCGGTAGGTACTGCTGCCAGATTTCCCTCAAGTTAAATTAGTATAAAACTCTACGGCCTTCATAGCTTCGAAACTTCGAATTGCAAAGTATAATTGAATGAACCTGCTTTGCAAAGATGATGATGATGATAGTAATGATGATTGGGGCGCTGTGACAGATGTATTTTTGCTTGTGTGTTTGCATTCTGAAACAAAAAAACCCCCTTACCGTTTGTTGAAACTACTGCTAAGACAAAGCAGTGAATGCAGATGTTGGTTGGTAGAAGAGGACGATGAGGAACGACGGCGGCGACCGGACATGTTCAGTCGGTACTAACGTAAATATAGTTGTTTTCTTTTAACAAAGGCATCGTAGTTGCAACACTACTTTTCCCCCTTACTCACAGGGCCGTGTGGCGTACGAGAGCCGCGGCGAGTGCTTCTTCCTGCCGTACACGGAGGCGGACGTCGAGGAGGGCTACACGCTACACCAGAATGACAGCGTCCGCTTCTACCTGGCCACCTGCAAGGACACGGGCGCCCCCTGCGCCCGACAGGTGCGCCCCGAGAACGCCGCTCCCCCGCCGGGGGCAGCCGGCCGGGCAGCGGCCGAAGGGCGGCCGGGCAACCGCAAGAGCCTGCCGACGTCTTCCGGCGGCGGCGGCAGCGGCGGCCAGCGCAAGCAGGGGGTCGTGTGCGCCCTCAAGGACACGTTCGGCTTTATCGAGCGCGGCGACGTCGTCAAGGAGGTACACCCCCCTCTTACGTGTGTCGAAGCTCCTGTGCCTTGCGATGGAGATCTTAGAAAGATGTTCAGTGTGTGTTTGGTTCCTTTGTATCACACCAGAAAGCCAGCCTGCAATGCGTTTCTGCCATGACAGAAAGCTTAGTCGGATGCATCGCTGCAAAGGAGGTCTTATTTCTTTCTGTATTGCCGTCAACGTTTCGGACAAAATGCAGCAACATGTCAGACAGAACTGTCAGTGAGAGGAGAAAGGCAGCTGGTCTGAAGAATGGAGGACCTCCAGTTCCCCCTTCAAAAAGATTCTCTGTGCACAGTACTGTACTCGGGTACAAGCTATTAAGAACGGCAATAGCTCATGTGGTGAACACTCTGCTGAAGGGAGAGACCCGGATATCAATGTGCGCAGGTGCGTTTTAACAGGAGGTTGTGCTTAATATGTGGCATTGTCTTCTTTTTCTCACCTAGTCTGTTGTCGTCGCTGCAGTAGTTTATAAGCAGATTACGTGCTAAAAATAGCGAAAATGACTTGAATTAGGTTGAAGATGCTTGTAATAAAGCACTCTTTGCGCAATGCAGAGGAACAGCTGGCTGCAGTGATGATGCATAGGGGCTACTATGCGGGCATTTTCGTACAAAGAAGGCACTAAGGGTTATATTTGGTCGTGACCCGCCGCTGTGGCTCAGTGGCTGAGGCGCTGTGCTGCTGAGCACCAGGACGCGGGTTTGATTTCCGGCCGCGGCGGCCGCTTTTGTGATGGAGGCGAAAAGCAAAAACGGCCTTGTGTCCGAGATTTCGGCGCACGTTAAAGATCCCCAGGTGGTCAAAATTAATCCGGAGCCCTCCACTACGGTGCACCTCATTAAACCCTACAATCAGGCGATATTTGGTCGTGTTGGTTTGACATGACTAACAGAAAAAACAGTGCAGTTGAGACATGGACAGAAGTAAAGTGAGAGATACGAGCATTGTGCCTAGCCTGTCTGATCCTGAGTCGGCGCTTGTTCGCATCGATCTATTCGCGCTTGAAGGTCATCTATTCATATGTTTAGCTGCACTGTTTTCTCTGTTAGGGGGCGCACTGGTCTTAACTTTTTTTGCTTTCCAACGAATTTTGATGAAGCTTCATGGTCTTGTTCAGTTTCTTAGCTGATTTCAAATATCCAGTTAGTTTTGATGCAAGGTAAGGTGTTTCTGAGATAATTAGAAATCTTTTTTGATTGACCCTGAGAACAATAGAAACACTATTCAAGAAAGAAATTGCCAGCAACGCATGGATAGATGCTAGCAGTTGTAGCAATGTTGGAATCAGTTTTTTTTTGCCTGCCAGTCACATGGCAGTTTACATCAGTTCTAACTTCCAGGTTTAAAAGTACTCCTGCTAACCAATTATATAAAAAAAACCAATAGACAATTATTGAAACACGAAGTATAAAATTTGTTTCCCTTATTGCAAGGTTTCAACATTCAGCTTCATGCTGTAAAAGAAACCAACTTTCTAGCTGCACTGCACGCTGGGATGTACAGTAGGACCTCGTTGATATATTCAAAAAGAAAACGCAAGGGAGAAATGTACAATCTGGGAAAACGTACTATCCGGTAAGAAATGTACTATGGGGCATTTTTAGTGTTCACATTTGAAGGCATAGAAACAAAGAAATCGTATGAACTGAGAACGTATAATTGAGGTTCTACGGTACTTGTCGAGAATTCATTTTCATTGTGATACCACTCGTGGCAAAGTGGCGAATTTAAGGAAAAGCATCATTTTTTGGTCGAACTAGGGCCAGTATGGCTCTTATCAGTAGCTGGTACTGTTCAGGTACTTTTTGGAGGAAAAAGAAACTGTGTAAACCAAGAGAAAAGGGATACCTAAAAGTCTCTTTTTCGGGCAGTTTTTTGGCCCCAAAGAAAAAGTGCAAACCAAGAGAAAAGTGATACCTAAAAGACTCTTTTCTTTAGGCGCTTTTTCGGCCCCAAAGAAAAACTGCAAACAAAAAGAAAAGTGATACGTAAAAGACTCTTTTCTGTGGACACTTTTTCGGCCCCAAAGAAAAACTGCAAACCAAGAGAGAAGTGATACCTGAAAGGCTCTTTTTTGGTCAATTTTTTGGCCCCAAAGAAAAACTGCAAACCAAGAGAAAAGTGATAACTAAAAAACGCTTTTTTGTTCCATCTTCCGGCCCCAGAGATTCCTGTGCCCCTCTGAAAGGCAACGACCCCCCGATCTGTTTCTCCTCCTCTCCAGATCTTCTTCCACTCGAGCGAGTGTAGCGACTTCCGGGCCCTGTCGCTGGGCGAAGATGTCGAGTTCAGCGTCCAGCTGCGCAACGGCAAGGAGGTGGCGTGCGGCATCACCCGCCTGGCGCCCGGCACGGTCGTCTTCGAGGACATCGACCCCGAGGTGCTGCAAGGGCGGGTGACCGTTGTCGCCGACCGGGGCCGACCGTCGCAGGCTGCCAGCTCGGACCCCCTGCCAGGCCGCATCGTCTACACCCGCGGCGAACAGTGAGTGTGGAAATTTTGGTTGCGTGCCGTTTTGACAGCAGGGCTGTTTAGGCTTTCAGTTACGCCGTATACCGTTACCTCCAAGTTTCTGAGGCAGCAGAAACTTGGAGGCTCACTAAGAGGGTTCAGCTTAAATTGAGGACGACTAAGCGAGCAATGGAGCGGAAGATGACAGGTGTAACATTAAGGGACAAGAAGAGAGCGTAGTGGGTCAGGGAACAAACGCGTGTTAAGGACATATTAGTAGAAATTAAGAAGAAGAAATGGACGTGGGCAGGGCATGTAATGCGAAGGCATGATGACCGCTGGTCATTAAGGGTAACAGAGTGGATCCCTAGAGAACGCAAACGTTGCAGGGGGCGGAAGAAAGTTAGATGGGCAGATGAGATCAAGACGTTTGCGGGGATAAATTGGTCGCCGTTAGCTCAGGATCGGGATAATTGGAGATCCATGGGAGAGGCCTTTGCCCTGCAGTGGGCATAGATAGGCTGGTGATGGTGGTGGTGGTGGTGATGATGGTACCATTACAGTCGAACCTCGTTATAGCAGAGTAGCATCGGGATAGCAAATTAGTTCATTATAACTGATATTCGTTGTAGCAGTAGAGGTAAATTCGTCTCTAGCAAATCGACAATCTGGCTCACGCAAAAATACTTGATGCAAGAATGCGTTTTTTAAGGCTTCGAATTCACTGTAAACAAGGTAACCCATACCTTTCTCCTTGTTGCATTTCAAGCTCAATGAACTGGAACATGAGTACTTGAAGGTACAGCAGAACAAAATTCACTTGACAGAGCAGGCCTGCATCCTTATTTATTTGATGAAAGATGTGATCTTCATCTGGTGGGTACTCACAGCACTGAGCAGGATGGAATTTTCCAGTGTTTCCAAACAAAAGGACCTTTGTACTTCTGCAGCAAACAAGGCTGACTGACTATGGCTTCTTTTATGATGTTTCGAGCTCTGTTTCATCATTTTATTTCGCAACCCGCCTATAACAATGATCGGTTTCAACGATGGGATTTCCTTGGCACTTGGATATTGTTATAAAGCGACTAGACTGTACTCAAGCGCTTGCGGCTGTCGTCATAAGCCACAAAAGGAAAACTGTGGAAGCATAAGCAGACAGTACCTAATGTAATGTTACCTAATTTGAAAAGCAAGCTTTATTTTACTAAGTTGTGTTATCAGGTAGATGTTTAGCAAAGTTTGGTTTTTCTTGTCCACTGGGTGCCCTTGCCCCTAAGCTACAAGAAAGTAGAGGTGCTCGCACAGCCCAGATTCCAAAGGGAAGTTTTGTAACCGGTGTCTGTCGAAGAACTCTGATCTTTATTAGAATTCGTGACAACGCCGATGGAGATGTGTTGAGTGTATTCCACTTTTTGGACTGCGCCACTTTTCGGACTGCGCCAGTGCCACTTCTGGAACGGCCGCTTCACTCCGTTCTTCTTCTTCCGCCCTCGATTGGCAGGGAACTGGAGATGCCCTACGGGGAGCGGGACCCCAAGTGCGACTACTCCCTGCAAGTGGGTGACCAGGTCCAGTTCAGCATCGCCACCGACCGGCGGGACGGTCTGCAGCGGGCAACCAACATCGAGCTGCTCGACCAGTCCTTTGCCAACGAGAACCGCCAAGTGGTGAGTCACTTTTAACGTCCTTCACTACTGCTGTGCCCAGCTGGCCCCAAAAGAACGCGAGCGAGAACAAAGTTGAGCTGCCTGCCGTTTATCAAAGGCCAGTCCTTTGGCCCGAAAGGCTTTTCTTCAAAATTTGGCCCTTGTTGTTGCCAACGCTGAAGTTGGTTGCAATTCAATCGGGTGTTGAGGTCGCCAGCTGTAACGGAGGGGAGGGGTGCCTGTTGTTAGGGGAGTCTAAGTAGCGGCACAAGATACAAGGACACTAGTTCGTACCGTTCCTGCTTTCTTACTATTATTGGAATCCCTGTCTCTGTCAGGAGATGTTCCATGCGAATTGTCAGTATGTGAGGGTTCACAAAATGCTGAGGTGATAAGGGTCAGGTGGTACGAATACATTATGGTACGAAGTAACATTAAAGTTTATTTGTTTATTTATTTTGATAAGTGCCCAGAAACATAATGCCTACAGCGAGGTGCACAGAAAAAACAAAGGAAAGGAGACAAAAGGAAGATGTGTACACTGTAGAAAAAAAAGCATAAGAAGTGATAACATCAATGAAACAAACATTACAGGACTCACACATGATTCTACTACACAAAAGAACACACTCAGGCTTTAGACGCATATTTGAACAGCTCGGACAGAAGTGCTGTAACGGTCGAAGATGCTCAGATCAGGTGCTTCAAGTGAGTTGTAAAGGAGTTGCATTCTCCGGACAGGGCTTTTATGATATTGACGGCTGGATAAAATAGTGGCGAAGAACGGCATCGTTTGGGGACATGAAAATTGATGGAAGTTGGCAAATCGGCAGAGTCAACAGCACCGTGAATGAGCTTGTGAAGGAAGCACATATTGAGGAGTGTTCTTCTGTCACTCAGTCTGCTTAATCCAGTGTGGTCAAGTATTCTGTCTTTCGTGTAATATATTCTCCTGAAAAGGTAACGATCGTACAGATTCGAACAAATCTCATCTGGACTCGTTCCAGAGACAGTGACAAGTATTGAGGAACGGAGTTCCATAGAACCCAAGTTGTATGCAACCAAGTTGTCTAGTCAAGGGTGTGGACTTTTCGATTGGTGTGGTGTTTGTATTGGTTTGACTGGTTGTGAATCACTCTTGCTGTGTTCCTGCAAATCTCACAGGGGGGATGAAATTGGACTTTTGATAATATAGCTACTCCTTGAGGCCTCGCGTCTTTCTATGCACCAGTGCCTGGCAAACGAGACGTTCTCCTGTGGCTACGGCATTCACGGGTTTGATTCACGCACTAGCTTTTCGTGGAATGCGCCCTGTTCAAGGCAGAGATGCATCATTGCCTTTAGATAGCCTACATAATACACTATGGGCCCACGGCTAGAAAAAGGAATATAGAGCGAGCGACCTGGCGAGACCACAGAAGAAGCTGGTCCGCGTGCCCACGCCCTCCCCCTCTCTTCTTCCCCCCTCCGCACCCGACACGGCCACCTAGGGTGTTGTGGCGACCGTGAAGGAGAGCTTCGGCTTCATCAGCTGCCAGGACCGGGACAGCCAGATCTACTTCAAGACCTGCGAGCTGCTCGACCCCGACATGAACCTCCACCCGAGCGACGAGGTCGAGTTCACGGTGGCCCAAGTAAGCCAGGCTTGCACCCCACACTGCCACCGCTGCCACTGCTGCTGCTGCCACTGCTGCCACCAACTCCTTCCCGCTCCCAGCCAACTTGCTCGGTTCTTTCCATCGGTTCTTTCCATCTGCATGCATGAAACCTCTCTTCTTGGGCTGCCCTGTATCCGTAGTCGGGCTTTGAATGTTGGCCGACCTCATTACGCGCCCTTTTGCAATACGACAACGTGATTCGAGACTGTAGCACGTGACAGCACGCGGTTGTTCTGCAATCTAGCGATTCACCGTGCGTGCATGCCGTACGTACCTTATTTTTGCACGTATACCCCCTTTCCCTCCCCTCCTGCTTATTACCCGCACTCCCATGCAGCATCTGCAGAGGAAAGTGAGAGATGTCTTTGCACAGTTGACCGCATGATGCAGCCTTTCAGTATTTGTAAAAGAGAAGTGCCGCAGAATTATATTGCGTTTATTTGGATAGCGCACGATGGAACAGTCGTATTTTTTGTTCCCCTCAAGTGGCATCACCCCTTTCTATTTTTTTCGCTCCTTCAACGAAAATAAAATTCAGCCACAAACCTTCTACAGCAAAACAATTCTACTTAGCTGATCGTTTGTTGGTAGCTGTGAGGTTGCAATAAGCTACCCCTTCACGCTAAGGCTAGAGGTAGCGCCTGTCCTTTGCAACGCTGTTGATGATATGCAGTAAAACCTTTAAACGAAGTTAAAGGGGTTACTTCAACTAGTAAGTGTCAGTGGTGCTTTTTGTATTTCGCAGGCATCTTCAATAAGGGGAGAAACACTAATACTTAATAGATAAAAAGATGGCAACTGTTTATTCTGATGTTTGGCAAACCGCTCTGCTACTTTCTGATTGGGACTTCTTTTCTAGCTTAAGTGGCTCAAAAGCTGGCTAATTAAAAGTTACTAATCAAAAGCTGGCTAATTAAAAGTTACTAATCGTCTAATTAAGCAAAATACGAGACACTACATACAAAAGTGGGCAACATGCATTTGTTTGCGTTGTCTTAGAGTGCATCGGCATATTTCTAAGCTCTGGCTAAGATTACCTGAAACACCCTGTATATATATCGCTGTACTTTGCTTGCTATTCTAGGATAGTTGCAGCATGTCGTTGCTTTTGGATTTTTCACGGAAGTATTTTCTGCATCATCAATGCTTCCAATGCTTGTTTCTGTCTGGGGAACATCAAAGCTCACTTGCACTAATCTTCCAATTGTTTTTTTTTTTCCCACAAAGTTTTGTGTGCATTTTTCTTTCATAGCAACTTGGCATGAATGGCGTAACAAAACAGATGAGCCTGCAAATGCAGAATATTCACTTCAACTGTTGTCGCAAGCCACATTTTATCGTTGATTAGGAAGTTTTTTGGCATGTTGCTCATGTGGGCTTTGTGTTGTACAATACTTTGTATTCTATACTTTGTATTGTACATAGAAACTATTTTATCTTTGATCAGGAAGTTTTTCGGCATGTTGCTCATGTAAGCTTTGTGTTGTACAATACTTTGTATTGTACATAGAAACTTGCTAATTTTCTTTTTGTCTTGTGATAACTATGAAAGCGACCCTGTTGGCGATGTTTTTCTAATGATCACACGTTCTTTTTGGTCCGGTCCCTTGCTGCATTTAGGTGCATGCTTTGCTTTTGTCAGTTTTTCTCTGTCTGTAAAGACATTGGAATCGGTTTGCCGTGGAGAAGGTCTGTCATACCTACTCCAGTAACAAGATGGTTTATGTTCTATTTGCGTGGATTCGTGGATTCTCAGCCGTGGAACTGTATTTCTGCTGGGGTCAAAATGCACACAAAAATGGCTGCGTGTACAAGACCTTGACATGTCCAAGGGTCTCTTAGTGCAAATTTGAACTATATAATAACTCACGTCTTCAACTACCAATCCACTCTGAAGATGTTCTCGACTCTTTCAGGCTTTTCTTCTGTGGAGAGTCGCTACCCCGAAAAAGTGCCTGAAAGAGTCCATTTGTTGCTGCTTCCCTTTCAAGAACCTCCTCAGCTTTTTTGGGAGTAAAGCTGGCGACTTATCAGAAATTAGGCATAGTGTGAATATCAGGATAGGCTTGCCTTGGCTTGGCTAAGCAAGACGAGACTGGAGTCACAGCGAGTGTAGGGTGACACTTAGATGGAACACTTAGACGGTAACACTTAGACATAATTGAGGGAAGAACAAATGTAGGGGCAGCGTGGTGCCACCGTGTCAAGAGCTATTTATTGTGTGTTGTTTTTCGTTCAGTTCACTGAGCCAGAAAGTTCAGAAAAATGCGGACCCGTAGGCAAAATCTAATTGCAGGTCCAACCAGATGAATACATTCACACGTTATTAGAAACAAGTTTAACAGGGGCAACTAAATGACAGTGGGAATCTTGGAGTCCTCGAACTTGGTATGTGAAGTAATTTTTGAGCGTTTGAGAAAATTTGAGTGCTTAATTAATAACACCCATTATATCGTTCCAGGCTGTGACTAAATCAAGCCATCACTAAAGTGTAGTTAATGGTCACAGTGCACAAGAATAGTAGAGACGGGAAGCATTTGGGGGGTTGCATAATACAGGAAGAGCGCATTATGTGGCCCCCAGCACGTCGTCCTAAGCCCCACCCCTCCCCCTGTCAGTATCTGAATGCCAGTTTTGACCTCAAATGGGTTTAGGCAGCGAGACAAGAACAGAAAATTTATCACTTGTAGTTGCACTGTCCCCCATCTTCACGTTTAGCCAGGTTATTGTCAAATATTATTGGCAATTCGTTGAATTTTTTTCTTTTTGCCTTCAAAGCACTCCTCCCCCTTTCACCTAATTTGCCGTCCAGCCCTCCGCCGTGTCGGCTGCATGCAACTCAGCCCTGCACTTCAAAACGTTGCCTGGGAATACATGATGCAAGAGCGTAATTAAATAAAGTGAGTGCAAACAAGAAAACAGGACGGACACTCAGTTTGCCCGACCGCTTTGCTCTACGGCCCCTACTTTCGGAATTACAAATCTGATTTCACGCTTCTGACGCTCGCGGCATTTTGCACTGAGCTGTGATTTAACAAAAGGCAAGCTAGCGCTGCACTACGTAATTCGTGACAGCGACGCAAACAAGTGCACAGGTGCATGGAAGCACGGTGCACCGCAGCAGATGACCCTGCGCGTTCTGCTGGCCTGGCTGATTTTTGCGCGCGATCGCCACCGATTGTGTTACTATTTTTTTATCAGCGGTTGTTGAAACGTCCTATTCACCAAGTGTATTAGTTTAACCAAGAAGCTCTCACTTCAAATTCCACTTCATACGACCATCTGTGAACCTGCGAGTGGCAGAGTGCCGTCACCGCCCTAGCAGTTTCCTCGACGCCTTAAATGTATTTAGCGCCGCAAAACTTTTTTCCCTCGTGCCAGGTTGATCGCCGGAAAAGATCGGTCGTGCTGTGGGATGGGCTGGAGACCATGTCAAAACAACAGGGAGTACTGAGCCCATTTTGCCTCTGTTAACGCGGGATCCTCTGGGACGCCCGCAGCTTTGTACTAGTACTACCGGGAAGTTGATTTGGCCTCCTGCCGTGCAGCGCCGCCTGGGTAGCACGGGAGCCCTATACGACGCTACGTTATGGCGGCGACAGGACGCCCGCTTTTCTCCTCCGCTCGATCCAAGTTTCTTCCTTTCGCGACGCTCTCTCTCCACTTCAAACCCACGTTGTTGCTCCGCTCCTTTCTTTGCTGCCTTTTTTCCATCGCTGCCCCGTACTATCGCTCGTTTCGCTTGGCCGTGGCAGTTTCACACTCTTGCCTTTTTCCTCTCTCTTAATTTGCTCGACCACGTCGGCCTCATCTCGCGCGTGCAAAGCGCAGGATGGCACGGGGTCGCGTAGCACGCGGTGCATGGTTGGCGGGCTAGTGCAGACGCCATAGAGGGGAGGGGGGGGGGGGGGGCACAAAATAGGCCGCTTTATTTTTAGAAACTTTACATTTCAGTTAGGGGTTCGCAAATTACGCGAGAACACAAAATACAGTAGTTTAAATTAATTCTTAGCCCACCTGTCGTGCAAGGCCGTCTACTAGGCCGGTATTCACCCGTACCCCGATCATACGATGCTTTTGTGCGGTCGCTTGAAATTCGCATTATCGGTGTTCCACGGCACCAGTTTTGGATGGTCCCACCTATCGTGTTCAAGTATCCTTTCAGGTGTTTTTGACCATGGTGGTTGAATCGAGTGACTTGAATAGCAGACCAAAAGTTTTGCATTTAGTTAGGTCAAGAAAGACTGTTGTATTAAAAAAAAAAATAGCTGAGCAGTGCTGTGCACAAAACTGACGAGTCTGAGTGCTAAAAAGCTTGTTGCTGCAGATGGAAGCGAGTGGATTCTGCAGTCTTGCACGAAAAAGTCTAGTGCCGGGACTCTCTTGCTTTCCTCTTTCGCTCGTGAGGGGGGTTTTTCCTTGAGACGAGCTTCTTGGTCTGTATGGTGCAGGACCCCGCGTCTCCCAGCCGCTTTTTGGCTACCCGCATCCGCCGCCTGTGGTCCGTGGGCGATGACCGGGAAGATGGTCCTCGTACCAGGCGGTCAGTCTCAAACGGCGAAGGCTCGGCCGCGGTCAACGGCGACGACTCCAAGGGAAACCGGAACAGCCGGGTAAGAGAATACTTTCTCATTACTGTAATTGGAAGAAGGGGGTGGAGTGCATTGGGCCGGCATTCTCAGATAACGAATGGCAGCCTAGCATTGTCCCTTAAGATGAAAGTGTATGACAGCTGCATCTTAACGGTACTCACCTACGGGGCAGAAACTTGGAGGCTCACTAAGAGGGTTCAACTTAAATTGAGAACGACTCAGTGAGTTATGAAACAGAAGATGATAGATGTAACGTTAAGGGACAAGAAGAGAGCGGAGTGGGTCAGGGAACAAACTCAGACCCTGGGAACTCGGTCAGGGAACTTAAGGACATATTAGTAGAAATTAGGAAGAAGAAACGGGACTGGGCATGTAATGTGAAGGCAAGATAACCATTGGTCACTAAGGGCAACAGAGTGGATCCCTAGAGGAGGCAAGCGCGGCAGGGGGCGGCAGAAAGTTAGGTTGGCAGATGAAACCAAGGAGTTCGCGGGGAGAAATTGGTCGCAGTTAACACAGGACTGGGATAATTGGATATCCTTGGGGGAGGCCTTTTCCCTGCAGTGGGCGTAGACAGGTTGATTATGGTGATGACATATTGATAGCTCCGCTGTAACTATCCTTTTGTGCAACCTATTAGTATACTATCTTCGTAATGATCTGTTTGCTTTTTGATCAGCCTAATTCAGGGCAGTAAAGTAACGTAACCTTAATTAGCCTTAATAGATAAACTTAATTACCGTATTTACACGATTGTAGGTCGACCCTTTTCTTCAAATTTGACAATCCAATGTTGGGGGGTCGACTTAGAATCGAAATCGAACCGTCTATCGCTAGTAACGGCAAGAGAAACGAGAAATCGGGGTGCTACTAGTTGGGGACAGCTTTGCACCCTCTTTCTCATGGTTATGGTCTGAAGTGTGAACCGCATGGGGCGTTTTCTGCTCGCGAAAACGGCCGTTCTGACACTGCCGCGAATGCCACCCGCGCGCGCTACGCGATCGGCGGCGGCAACATGGCGGCGTCACCAGCCGCGAAGAGGTGCGCGTAGCTTCAGCGACCGCTTCTAACCGCTCTTTAAGATATCACTGAAGGCACAAGCGAAGGCGTTTGAGCAGGAAAGGAGAAATGTGCGCCGCTAGGGAAAGCGCCAATCAAATATCCGCCACCGTGGTAAGCCTAAACATCTCCGGCGGCGCCAGCCGGCTGTCCCGACTCCCGAGCGCTTTCAAACTACCGGCATGAAGAGCGCGCCTCCCCATTGGGGCAAGTCGTCAGGCTTCTCCCACTGCCGCGCTCGTCACGCCTAATACCGAGGTAGAACCAGTAGAACTTAGAAACAGTAGAAGCTGCCGCGCGCGCGGAATCGTTGGCGCGGGCGTCAAAAAGTCGCCCGCGCAACGCCGACGCGCACGAATCGCGTGTAAAAACGCGTCAAGAAGCGTTTTATTCGTCTGTAATAAACAAAATGAGTATTAGCAAATCCCTTGATTCAATGCGCGGCGCTAACGTAGCCCAAATCATATCAGATTGTTCAGTACACTTCCGAACGCAATGGTGGGAGGTTAGTCGCTCAAAAGAAATCGCGCGCGGCCGCTTCCGTCAGCCGCCATGTTTGTTTTGGTATCGCGCAGCAGTGGCCGCTGCCGGTGGCTTCGAAGGTTGTCATCGCGCAGCGAATGTTTTTTCCCGCTCAACCCACGGCGCATGGTTATTCCGGGTGCCTATACAAAAGCTTTTCTTTTTGAACAAATACCGCGAGCGCACCGCTCTTGTGGAGAGCCGCCATGTGGGTCGACGGAAAAGCTTCTCTTTGTGACACGATTTTCTAGGCGGCGCTCGCATTTTTTTTTTTTTTTTTTTTTTTTTTTTGAGGGGTGCAATTTTTGGGGGTCGACCTACATTCGAGTCGACTTACAATCGTGTAAATACGGTATGCTGCAAGCAATTCTACCAGCAATGTGAACTGAGCACCCGCCACACGGTGGCTTCAGTGGCTGTGGCGTCGTGCTGCTGAGCCCAAGGGCACAAATTCAATCCCGGCCACGGTTGAGATTTCGGCACACAGTAAGGATCCCCAGTTGGTCAAAGTTAATCCACAGCCCTCCACTACAGTGCACCGTATAGCCCCCAGGTGTAGCTTCGGCACTTTAATCACCCAAAAATTTGAATTTGAATGTGAAGCCAGGAGGTTGAAGCCCCAGGTTGTATGGCAGACCAGATTACAGATAAAATGTACAGCTAGAGAGGGTATGAGCTATTGTAAGCTTCTGTTGTTGCTGCGAGTTAGATAGTGGTGTTTGTGTTTTAGTTGGTTGCGTCAAATATGAGAGGGTCATTCGCCGCAACGAAGTGTTCGGGCGCGGAGGTAATTGCGGCGCGTTTTGTTTGCCTGGACGCTCACAGGGGGAGGCTGGCAAGGGCCGTGGCGGACGCAACGGCTTCCGCTACACGCACCGTGGCTACATTGCGGCCCTCAAGGAGAGCTTTGGCTTCATCGAGAACGAGGAGCACAATCAGGACGTCTTCTTTCATTTCAGGTGAGAGGGAGAGCACACAACCTGGGCATTGCTGTTCCGTATTACTGACTGCACTGTGCTGTCTCTGCTGTTTTTCTCACTCGGTGATCGCCTGTTGTAGCCGCCAGATTCTGTAGGAATGAAATTAACGGCGATACAGTCGAATCCCACTACAACGAAATTGACGGGACGTGCGAAAAATTTCGTTGAAGTGAAAATTCGTTGAGGCGAAGTCTGCCCCAACACACCACGGTAGGGCAAGAAAAATAGCCTCGTATATTTCCACATCATTGGCAGCGTAATACAATGTTATACCCCTGTCACACGGCAGATCTGATGACATTTACAGCAAATGTCATTCACTCTAAATGTCATTAATTCGGCGCTACACGAGAATACCGAATGACATTCAAGGCGAATGACATTTACCGGCTAACTGAGGTCCCGGACCTCAGTTACACCTCAGTTGACGGCCGAATGAGTAGCCTCGACTGCAGTAGCGCGTCCCTAGACAGGAAAATTCCGTAACAAACCAAAGAATACTGTTTCTAAAAGCTGTCAGTAAACTTATACAGTGCTGCCACTCCTGCGCCAAATGCGTCAATTTGCGCCAAATGAGGTATCCTGCGCCATCCTGATAAAAAAACCACGATTTTGCAAGCAAGTGCGCCAAAAGTGCGCCAAAATTTGTGTCGTGCCAATCGCGTGCAGCCTGTTACAAGCACTACTTCGCAGTGATCTCTAGACATGTACTATAACTAAATCCGGTTGATAACTTGAACTCCCTCGCACCCGTAATCGTGTTTTCCGCGGTGAGTTTGGTTGGCGCCGTCACTGTACCGCCGATACAGTGTTTTCGTCTAGCAAGTCATTGCAGCACTGGCGTACCGCAGTTAAAAACTTTCCTTCTTGTTGTAGTTTCCAATAATTCCTGCTATAAACAATAGGTAGTTTTAGGTGGCGTTTATTGCCGGCCCTCTCCGCTCCGAGAGCCAGCGGGAGCGCCGTTTCGTGGCATGCGTGACGCGGTCGGCTGCAAGCTCTCGCTTCGCTTGTTGGGCTCGCGGAGGGGACCGCCGCAAGTGAAGTGGGCCGTGAAAAGCAGCCAGTTTCTCTAAAGCACGAACCTCATGGAGCGTTTTCTGCTTGCGAAAACGCGCCGCGTAAGCACCTGCACGCTGCGCGCGGCGTGGCAACATGGCGGCGGCGCTTCGGCCGCAAAGTGGTGTGGGGAGCTCGAGCGACCACTTTTAAGCGCTCTCTAAAAAACCGCTCAAGGCGCGCACGAAGTTGCTTGTGTGGTAAAGGAGCTTATAATGTGGGCGAAATCGGTACTATAAAACATCATCCGCGTCACTAGTGAAAACGTCCATGCAATACCTGCCGGGGTGGTAAGCCTAAAAACCGCCGACGGAGCTAGCCGGCCGTGACGGGGCTGTCTCGAGCGCTTCAAAAACCGCCGCCATGAGGCACGCGCCTCCCCATTGGCGCAAGTCACCAGGCTCCTCCCACTGCCGCGCGCGATGCGCGTCATTTTCTGAGCGTGGTAGAAACTGCCGCGTGCGGGCGTGAAAAAATCGCACGCGCAACGCCGACGCGCACGAATCGCATGCAAAAGTGCTCCATGCGCATTTCTCGTGCACATTTCCAGCTAGCTTGGAAATGCGCACGAGGACTGATAGCAAGCGGCTGTATCTAATAAAATGAAAAAGTAAAACACGAGGGCTTGCCTCAACAATTAATAAACTAGAAAAGAGGCGCGTAGTTTTTTTGCTAGGCAGGTTTCTCAAAGCCTTTCAATATTCATTATCGTGTTGCATGTTGTCTTTTATCCACACCAGAAAGAAACTAAATACCTTGCAAATTATGTTTTGTTGCATTTTTGCTATTGCGTGGATACTTAGGGGATTTAATTGCATCAAACTTCTGGCGTCTTCTAGCGACTGTTTCGAAATAAGTGGGAAAAAAAAATCCCATTGCCCCAGGAATGACAGGTCGGGCTATAAAGAGCCAAATATGGCTACTTTTTCTTGTGGTTGTAGAACTTTTCTTTATTGGCTATTTCGCTATTCTTGGGCTATTGGGAGAGCTGACTGGGAAAGCTATTTTTAATGCATGTTTGAGCCTGCCAACTATGAAGCGTTTTCAGTGACTCCTTGAAAAAAAGACTTCCCCTAGCAGGGACAAGAAGACCATTATTCTTGAGCTGTGCCGTCCATTTGTGATCGCATGTGGGAAGAGCACCTTGAAGCACATTCCATGACGACCTCCACATCAATTACTGGACGATACTGGTCAATTTTTAGTGTTGAGAGATGCTTTGGACACATCTAGCAGTTGATGTTTAGTTGCTCCAAATTGCTCCAAAATTAATAATTTGCTGATACAAAAATTGCTCCAAATCACCGTTCATCAGTGGAATGCTTTCTTGCAAGGGTGGTAGCCTGGAAAAATTGATACAGCATGCTTTTAGAAGAAGAAATTACGATGGAGACAGCGGATTGAGAGACGTGACACAAGGCGCTTTGTGTCGTGTATCCGTCGTAATTTTGTGCTTCCTTCGAGAACGCTTTCTTTTTCTTTCGTTTGCAGTGCCGGCGAATAATGCGTGTGCATGCGCAAATTTTATATTATCTGGAGCACAATAAACAAGTACCTGTTTCAGGGGCTAAGGCGTGCTGCTGAGCCCAAGGATGCGGGTTCGATTCCCGGCCACAGTGGCTTCTTTTCTGGTGGAGGCGAAAAGCGAAAATGCCCGTGTGTCTAGATTTCGGTGCACGTTAGAGATCCCCAGGTGGTCGAAATTAATTCGGCGCCCTCGACTACAGCGCACCTCATCACCTGTGTAGCATGGGCGCGTTAAACCTCACAATCAAATTATAAACAGGTACACATGCCCATAGAAATGTTTCGGAAGGGGCCGTGAGGGGGTCAAAATAAAAGAAAGGGGCTGGGTAGCGCCACTGCAGTAAAACGGCAGTGCTCTCGATAAAATCGTGTGTAGCAGAGCAGCTTTGCCGGAAGAAACTGGCGCTCACCAAAAAATAAGAATGACAGGTAAAAACAAATGGTGAGTGTCAGTTTGTTCTGACAATGTTATTTTCTCGCCAGACGAGTTTTTATAGAACTTGGGACGAAGCAGCTTGCGCATTTATGTGAGAATTTTCGCTTGGGAGTTCGTGCGAACTTCTCTCCCCCTCGTTTTCTTTCTCAGCGTGTTTGAAGGGAACCCGCAGACCCTAGAGCCCGGGCAGGAGGTGGAGTACGGCATGGTGATGAAGGGCAGCAAGCGCAGTGCCGAGTGCGTGCGCAAGCTCCCCGCCGGCACCCTGACTGACCACGCGGAGACCGTGCAGCCCGAGGTGCACAACGGCACGGTCGAGCGACCGGTCCGCTGCTTCAACCCGGACCAGGAGGAGTACGCGGGACTCATCCGCCTGACCATCTCGGGTGAGGAGGCTCTCTCGCATTTGTGGTGACGGGGAGAAGGGAACAAGGCTCATCATCATCATCGTCACCAGCCTATCTACGCCCACTGCAGGGCAAAGGCTTCTCCCAATAATCTCCAATTAGCCCGGTCCTGTGCTAACTGCAACCAATTTGTCCCCGCAAACTTCTCGATCTCATCTGCCCATCTAACTTTCTGCCGCCCACTGCAACGCTTGCCTTCTCTAGGGATCCGCTCTGTTATCCTTAATGACCGGAAACAAGGTTGGCGGTTAGCAAATAGTCTAGTAGCGATCTCTTAGATGTCCAGGTGGTGTCTAATACATACTGACATGCAGCAGCAGGGAAAATGAGAGAGAGAAAGACAGATAACGTTATTTGGCTGAAAGGATCGGGATGTTGTGGGCCCGGCCTTGAGGGTCGTGACGACTTCAGCCGCTCGAGTCGCAAGCTCTTTTGGGAGCTGGGGGTCCGAGCAGCCTGGAATTAATGGGAGGAGATGGGCCCTCTGCACGAGCCCACACTTAGTGTTGGACTGTGGCCCATGGAGGCGAACAGCAAAAACGCCCGTGTGTAGAGATATTGGCACACGTTAAAGATCATCAGGGGGTCAAAATTGATGCGGAACCATCCACTATGGCGCGCCTCATTGCCTGCATTGCGTTGGCGCGTTAAAACATACTGTCACGAAGCCAAAGACGACGCAGTTGTCTTCAAGGAAGACGAGTTTATTGGAGCGAACTTGTGCTCCCCTAACAACTCAAAGAATACACAGGCGGCAAAGCAGCAGTCAACAAAGTGACGTGCAAAGGCGAGCGAGCGGCGACGATTTGAATGCCACGGCGGCGTCTGCTCCGCCGCTTTGGGCGCGAGTGTTGGTCGAACAGTCGAAGTACATCCAGAACACTGTAGATTAAATAAGATTATTCTAGGCTGTTGACGTTAGTTTGAAGCACTCTCCCTATCAAAAGAGATCACACGTGCGGCATAGAAATGAAGAATGGAACACGTGCTTCCCTTGGCACACAGATAGCAGAGATAACAGAGCTTGGCGCAGCCAGTCGGCAAAAACAAAACATGAATAAACCCAATGCATGGTTCGCGGCAATACGACCAATCAATCAATCATTCAAAAAAACCTTTTACCGCATCAGGCCTCTTCCAGAGTGAGGGTGAGTGGGCAGGGGGAAGCTTGTGGCGGAAGAGGCGGTAATGCTGTGCGACCCTCGCTGAAGGTCGGGAGACTGTCCCCAGTTGACCTGGTTCCATAGAGGGTAGTGCTTAAATCATACCCGTCGGTGTGAGCCCTCCTATTCCCGTGTAAGCTGGGAACCATTGGAGTTTAACCATGGCGGATGACGTATTTAGACAGAGAATTTTGTGTGCCGGGGCTGCAATGAGCCCTGTGGCAAACTTTTGTGCGGCTGACGTTGTTGCGCAGGGGAGAATGCTGAACCCGGCCCGGCCTACCCGTTCGGCATCACGAGCCTCTCGGACAAGCACGAGCTGCTCCAGAAGAACGATGTCGTGCAGTTCCAGGTGGCCGTCACTGGCTCGGGCGTGGAGCGTGCCGTCAACGTCGTCGCCGTGCGAGCGCGCGTCCAGGTGGGTAGCCGCGCTCGGTCCAGTTCTGTACTCATTGGAAAGCGGCGCTCTGCATGGCGTGTAGAGTGAAAGCTCTATTACTTTAGGTACAAACGCGTAAAATGGCTCGTTCTTCGTAGCGTC
This sequence comes from Haemaphysalis longicornis, assembly GCF_048455015.1. NCBI lineage: Eukaryota > Metazoa > Arthropoda > Arachnida > Ixodida > Ixodidae > Haemaphysalis > Haemaphysalis longicornis. The sequence continues at coordinate 68,787,579 of NW_027526407.1, read as the reverse complement.
AGTGTGAACTTAGAGCTCAGCCAAGGCCAAGCGAGTGCCTCGTGCGATTCCGCAGAGTCAAAGTGCCTAACTGCTCGTTCATTCCATGGAGAGGGAGGGAGGGAAAGAGTGAGGGTACGTGCTATCAGAGAAATATACAGGGAGGCACTGGCTGCATCCACGTTCACTGCGCATTCACGCCGGCTGTGCCGAGTACCGCCTTGTGTTTTGTTTCGTGGTGCAATCGTTTGCGCTTTTGCTGTGCACTCGTGCTGCGAAAACCGAGCTCTCGCTTGACAAACTTGGTTTAACCGCATTCAACCATGGCAGATTTTTTTTCTGTTGAGAGGTTATAGACATTCAGTTGGCATTATTTCCTGGCAACGTGGCAAGAGGCACCACAAATCATTGGCGCATGTCACCAAGACTGCTGGAAAAACCCACTCAGTTTGCACTAATACTTCAAAGCAGTTTTGGTTCAGCTCACTTATCTTACTCGCATCGGGGGAAGAAAGGTAGAAATAACTAATTTGGCAACTGCACTGTCGCATAAAAAATGAACCTACAAAGACCTAGCACGCATTTCGTCAACTTACATTTTTGTTTGGTTGTGCGGCTTTGTCGCATGTGTACAAACTCCTGGGGAAATTTCCAGCTTGCGTTAATAGCTGCATCAAAACTCTTTTTAACTGCGAAGTGATTGGTGCGTTGATGATGTGTTCGGTTTTCATGAGGCAGCACAAACATTTGGCATAGGTGTGCTGTGGCTTTCAAGCACCTTAAAATGGGGTGATACTGCGTGGAAGCAACTGATAGTAGTCTGGTGCTGAATTGCACGGGGAGTTAGACGGGAATCGCAGCACTAATCAAATTAACCCAAGATCTTAAATAGGCTCTCTCTGTACTTCATTTCTCCCATTCTGATGCAGAGTTCTGCTGCGAGTCGAATGGGAGTCAAATAGGGCTCAAAGCAGAAATTGAATGAACCCAAGAGCTTACATAGTCGTTCTCTGAATGTCGTTTTGTCCACAAAGCTGATGAGATGTTGCGCGCTTATGAGGAGGTGCAAGCATTTGGCATTGATGTGCTATGGGTTTCAAGTGCCCGTGAATCGGGTTATTCTGCGTAGGAGCAACCCGACGGTATTCTGATGCACTGTTCTGTTGGGAGTCGACTGGGAGTCAAATAGGGGTCAAAGCAGAAATCAAATGAACCTAAGATCTTACGTGGGCGGTCTCTGAATGTCATTTACCCTGCGTTCAAGCACCCGTGAATCGGGTTATTCTGCTTGGGAGCACCCTGGCGCTTTTGTGATGCCAAGTTCTGCTGAGAGTTAAATAGGAGTCAAATGGGAGTCAGCAGAAATCGAGTGAACCCGAGAACTACGTAGTCTGTCTCTGATATGCTAAATAAAAGTGCAGAAAACCGCGGGACTAAAAAAAGAACTACACAGGACGAGCGCTGTGTAGTTCTTCTCTTTGTCCCGCGTTTTTCTGCGCTTTTATTTAGCATGTCTCCATACCAACTTGCCCACTTGTCGGTGCTCCTGTCTCTGATAGTCTGTCTCTGAATGTCATCTACTCTGCTTTCAAGCACCCGTGAATCGGGTTATTCTGCATGGGAGCAACCTGAAGCTGTTCTAATGCCGAGTTCTGCTGGGAGTCAAATAGGATTCAAAGCAGAAATAAGAGTGAAACCAAGCGCTACGTAGTCGGTCCCTGAATGTCATCTACCCTGCGGAACTCTCTTTTGTCACTGCTGCTTCGCACCAACCGCCGTGCGTCCCTCTTGCCCACAGGCCACGGTGGAGGCGATCAAGGGCCAGTTTGGCTTCCTGTCCCACGAGGCGGAGGAAGGGCGCAAGCTGTTCTTCCACACCTCGGAGGTCAAGTCCGGCAACCACCTGCAAGTCGGCGACCGGGTCGAGTTTGTTGTTGTGTACAACCAGCGCACCAAGAAGTATGCCGCCTGCAGCGTCGTCAAAGTCGGGTCAGTGGTGCTTCCGCATGTCTCCATACTTTGTGGGTGGGTGCGTAAAGGTGTTTTGGCACGAATTGGTACGTGGTAGTAGAAGCAGCTGGGGTGGGCGTCTGCCTCGTCACCTTTCATTTCTTTCAAATTCAATTAAATTTTTTTTGCAATGTCAGTTTATTTGGCTTTTTTTCGCATTTAATGAAAGAAATGCTAGGGTGAATTCTGCTTGGGTCTCAGGCTTCACTGAACTCGTAAGCACATGTTGAAACAAAACTGCCTTGAGGCATTTCCAAGCCATTATTGTGGATTAACCTCCCTTGGATACTAATGGCTACGGCTTTGGCTTTGATACTTGCAGTGAGCAACAGCCCACGCAGCGTCCAGAGCGGCTCGTGAGCCGGCTGCGAACCCTCTCCACTGAAGACTCCGGCCCACGTATCATCATCATCCGCCAGCCTCGCGGACCTGACGGCACCAACGGATTTGCCAGCAGAAATGGAGCCGAAGCCAATCCGGCAGCTGAAACACTGGTCGAAGAAGAGGTGGATGGACCCACGGAAGCAATGGCCGACATGGACTTGCAAGACGAAGCCGAAGACAAGACGGCCGCCAACGCAGATGTGGTGGACGCTGTCGCCGGTACACTCAGTTCTGCAGCCCCAGTCGAAGCCGAAGTCCAAGCCTGAGCCTGAAGAGGACGTTTCTTTTTTGCCATTTACACGTTTTATTGTCACTCACACCTCTCCAGACTTTTTAAACTCTTCTGGTGGTGTGAAGGAAGGTGCGAGAAGACTTTTTTTTTTCTTTCGCTACGATGCGTCGTCTGTAAGCGTTTCATCTGAAACGTACCTTGAGGAGTTTCTGCTGTTTTTTTCCGCGCTGGTTTCTATGTGAAACAATGAAGAAAATGAAATCGAAAAAGAAAGTGGCAAACTTTTACGAGCATTTTCTCGTTGAGTTGAATGCGTGTCGCTTTGCCTTTTTGTAATTTGCTAATTGCGGTTTTTCGGGCGCGGTGGTGTGCGAATGCTTTTTGCTGAAGCTTTTTTTTGGTGAAAGTTTGGAAGCGAGAAATGTGGAGAGGTGAAGCAAATGAGGGCTGTTTGGCTTGTAAGGAGAGGACAGCTTGTTTTTCATCTCTGACTGAATTGTTAGTTTGCATCCTTTTTGATGTTGTTGTCTTGATAGGTTTTCGCATCGATTTGAACAGCATTGAATGCGTTACCGAGTCAAAATGGATCGTGACAAAAATTGAAGATTTATGCATGCTTTGTGGTTTTATGCAAGCTTTGTTATTACAGCATCAGTGTTGCTTCCACCCGGTTCATTTTCCAGGGAGCCAACATTTTTTTTCTCAGCTCGATCTTTGCATGTCTCAATTAAAGCTATTATTTCTGCGAGTTCTATGTAATTTTGCTGTTTACCTTTCCTTGGTCTGCTGGAGTTGCAGAACCACATTGGTACGTCTTGTGTTCACTCGTTCGTGTCGAGGCAATGAAATTGAAAAATATTGTCCACTGTGCTGGCGCTGTTGTTGAAACAGAAAGCGATAAATACGATAAACCTGTCCACCGGCCAGTTGCATTTTTGTGTGTAAATTTTTTTGCCTGATAAGAGGGGTCTGTTATCCATGCAACTCCTTTCCTGGTAACATCTGTTGCATGCAGTTTGCACTTCGCGGGAATACTCAAGGCAATATTTTTTCGTTCAGTAAATCGTTTTACTTCAAGAGTAACAGAAATGTAAATGCGGGTTTCGCGCATAAACTTAATCTCCACCAATCGATACTGAGACCCTATCGATTATTTGAGTACTGAATGGTGAACAGTTCATTTGCAAGCCTCTTACTGGTGTAATCCTTGTTGGGTGCAACACTTCAGGTAAATAAAGAAAGAATTCATTTTTTCAATTTAGTAAACGTATGTGGCGGTGATGCCCCAAGGCCACCCCCTGTTCCCTTCGCTTTTCAATACTTTCTTTCGGCAGATTCAACGTGCCGCATTTAGGTGCTGAATTACGTTCTAGCAGCAGGCAGCACTTCTGTGGAATAATCTCCATCTTGCATGCATTTCGCTGAAAAAAAAAAAACTATTAGCTCGTTGTGCTAATATCGGGGAAAAATGACATGTCAGCGTTTTACGTGTGCAGTGCTCCGGGTGCTAGGGAATCGCACCATCTGGTAATAAGCTTGTGTGGTGAACGGAAATGAATGGCCTTAACCTTACAGTAGCTGCAGACACGTTGCACCCCGCACTTCAGCCAGGGATGTGTTTCGGATTCATTGCTCGAGCTGTTCACTGGCCCTTTTCCATATTCTCTGTTCCTAGGTAATCAATTTCCCCTCCCGTTTTGCTGCTCAATATAGCCAAATACCAATGTGGCCATGTTTTGTTCTGTGGCCGTCTGCTGTACATTTCTGGCTTTCTGTGCATCATCTTTGCCACCTTATATTTTTCAGCTCGTTCTACAATACAAATGGCGAGCGAATGATGGCCTAGGAATTTATGTATGAAGTTGAGAGTTCCACTTACACCCAGTGTTTTGCATCCTGTGCTTTTGCCCTCAGAGGAATGCAGCGGTTCAGGAAGAGCAGTTAAATTTGGCTGTGAATGGAGAGCATTGAAAGGGTTGCAGGTAGATGGGAGGCCATAATTGTCATGTTAGGATGGGGTTAGGTTGGAACATCGGGGAAACTGCTATATTTTTACACCCTACGTATGTTGTGTACCTAGTTGTCCGTGGCCTAAACCAGTCAAGCTCTCGTGAGGTTTATTTTTCTGTAACTTTATTAGGGGATCAAGTCCTGTTTTCGGTCTTCATTAGAACAAAATCTAGTATTTAACTAGTCCCACAAAAGAAGCATGGTGATCGCGGTTGAAGGCGTGGCAGTTCACAATGCTGCGAAGTGATGGTGCAGTGCCGGAGCTTCTCACTTTGGAAGTTTGCCGGATGCTATGTGTGTGGAAGGTGTTAATCACCAATTTGTTTTGAGGTACGGCTTGGAAAAGCTTTTATTTGAAAGTCTGCAGGGTTTGTGGGGTGCCTTTTGCCACTTGTGGGGTTCTGTAGCAAGTTTTTTGGGTGAGAATGTAGGGATGTTGTGTGATTATGTCTTCTGTTGAAGCAGAACCTGTGTGTGCTGCCTTAGAGCAGATATTTCTAATTTTTTTCTGTTGTGCAGTGAGCTTGTCTTGCTCTATTTTTCTGAATGTGTAAGTGTTGCACACTCTTTTGTCGTAGGAAGTCATGGTTGTGTGTGTTGTTTTCGCTTTGCAGCAGCTTGGTTTTGTCATTTTTCTCCTCGGTGTAATTTAAAACTCCCTTTTAGAGTATTGTTGCTCTGCTTCGCTCAGCTTGGTGTAATCAGAAATTCCTTTCTGACTCTTTCCAGGGGTTCTTGCTTCACACGGTATAGTTTGGCATAATCCAAAACTCCTTTCCGACTCTTTCCAGCGTTCTTGCTTCCCATGGTATAGTTTGGCGTAAACCTAAATTCCTTTCCGACTCTTACCAGGCGTTCTTGCTTTACACAGTATGGTCAGGTGTAATCCGAAACTCCTTTTGGGGTGTTGCAGAATGTGGCAGAGGGACGAATAACAGAAAATATACGGTATTTTTGGAATTTCTATGTACAAGTTGGAGGGAGTGAGGAAATGGGTGCGTGAAACCTTTAAAGCACACAGGTTCCCTACTGCAACATGAGATGTTCCGTGGGTTCCTTCCAGGAGCCACAGAATCCCTATTTCCGCTGAAGTGACACTTCCATAGTTTCGTTTCTTGTGTTTGTGATTAGATACACATCTTGTCATTTTGCGCTGCTCAAGAAAACACACTTTGAGCTCCGCATTCTTGGATGCTTGTGTTTTGAGCTCTCGTCTTCGTTTTCTGATTTCCCTAGTAGAGTCAATGCCTCGTTGGAGAAACGCTGGTCGTTAGTGCTGGCTTTGACCCCAGCTGTCGGCTGACACTTTTTTTTTCAATACAAGATGCAGTTGGAGCTTCAGTTTCCACCTGCAATATGATAATGCCGTGACGTTTGTGATGCTGTGAAACTGAAAAAAAAGTGACTACCTTAAATTGTCCTTTGGAATCGGGGGGAATGCGCTGTTACTAACAAAGTAATCGCAACTGTCTGAACGTTCTTTATCCAAGACAGCTTTTCGTTTACTGAACGGGCTGATTGTGGCAAGGGTATGTTCTGTGTCTAAATCAGAGGTATTATCACGTGTTTTCCCCAGAGCCCGTTTATTTTTTGTCCGGCGTTTCGAAGTGGTGCGGTCTTTCAGATCGTGAAAGGAAAGTGGTCTTTGTAAGAGAAGACATTAAAAAAATGTTTCTAGCCAACCATTGTTTGCAGCATTCCTTTTTGAAGAAGCACTTTTTTAAGCAGAGCTGAAGTGGCTTTGAAGTGTTGCACACACGCAATGCTGTTTTGTAGAGATGCAAGAAAATGACCTCCATCACTGCACTCCAGTTCATCCCGAACCCCTTAGTGGCTAAGGCGTTGCGCTGCTGAGCACGAGGTCGCGGGTTTGATTCCCGGCCGCAACGACCGTTTTTATGATGGAGGTGGAAAGCAAAAATGGCGTGCGTACGAGATTTCGGCGCACATTAAACATCCCCAGGTGGTCAAAATAAGCAACGTGGAAAACTGGGCTTCTTGGTTCATGATTTGGGGATTAAAAACCAGCCAAGAAGACGGAGACACAAGGAAAGAAACAGAAAGGACGATGCTGGACTAACAAATTAATTATGAAGAAAACAAGAACCTCCCCCAACCACAAGCTGCGCATGGGCAGAACTCAACAAGTGATACTTATCTCTTCGTGCATGACCAAAGATAAAGTTCGCGACAATGCATAAAATCGAACAACATGCAAACAAAGTATCACAGATTACCCACCAAGAAAAGAAAATTACTTGTCAGAAAGGCTCAAAGATGCAACGCTTATGCAGCGCTGCTCTCCCGCAGTCCTATTACAGGCGAGCCCGCTTATAACGAACACAACGGGAAACCGAAATCACTTCGTTATACCCGCTTTTTCGCTATATCTGGACAGAAAATCTATGTATACGAATGGTAACGGGAAACGAAGGTTTGTTCGCTATAGCCGCTATATCGTTAAAACCGGGTTCGCTATAAGTGGGCTATACTGTATAGAAAGCCTCTAAAATTTCATGCTCATACTTGGTCCGGCCACGTGGCCACGTCCTAAGATTGCAGTTTTATCAAACATGGGTGTGCAGCGACTATCGCAACAATCGCGACAATAGGTTGGCAAATGGGCACCGTATGAAGAGTTAAGAGAAGCACAGTGCTCCCTAATTACCCACAGTGCGGGTAATCTGTGATACTTTCTTGTTTGCGTGTTGTTAGATTTTATGCATTGTCGCGAACTTTATCTTTAGTCATGTACGAAGCGATAAGTATCACTTGTTGAGTTCTGCCCATGCGCAGCTTGTGGTTGAGGGAGGTTCTTGTTAGTCCAGCATCGTCCTGTCTGTTTCTTTCCTTGTGTCTCCGTCTTCTTGGCTGGTTTTTAATCCCTGGTCAAAATAAATCCGGAGCCCTCCATGATGGCGTGCCTCATTGCCTGCGTTGCATCGGCGCGTTAAGCCCTAGTCAACCATTCATCCCAAACCCGGTTAGTGGCTTATTGATGTGAAAGCGGTAGTATTGAATAAGCCATTCAGTGAAAACACTGGAATGTAGCAGAAAAACAGCTCTTAAACCCATGTAACCATGGCTGATGGTGCAGAGGTAACAGGGAAGTAATCGAGTTGAAAAGAAAATTAGGTAAAATCGGCAATGGATGGAAATTAAACCTAGGTTCTGTGGAATGCGAGCCAAACATGCATCCCAATGCCACCATGGCTCTAGCTGTCTAAAGGTGGAGTTCAGGTTGTGGCCTTTGACTTGGGAACGTATTCCGATTTTTTAAAAAAAGAGTTCATGAAGACAATAGAAAACTTCAATTGCTTTGGTAACTCACTCAGCTCAATTTCAGCTACAAAAGACTTCTTTTGCGGAAAAAATCGAATATTAAAAAAAATGGGTAAGATTTACAACTTCTAAACCTCTGCCTACACGACAATGTCACTCGAAATGAAATGGCTTTCAAGCTAAAGAAGAATTATGTGCTCATGCCGGCGTTCAAGTTGCTTTCAACCGGCAGGGGCCCGCAGCTGGTGGACGCCGCGCCAGGCCGCGCCTCCACCCTTCGCGGCGGCGGCGGCGTTCGGGCGTTTTTACACCCATCCGCTCTGCTGTTGATTCTCCGCAAACATAACGGCGCCAACGGCGCTACGGCCGCTCTCAGCCGATTGCGCAATCTATGAAAGAGGCATCGGTGGTGGCGAGGGAAATAACCTTTGTGGAAGAGGGGTGCGCGGTGGCGAGGAGGAGCCCCGGAGCGGCGCTGAGTAAATCGGTTTCACTGGAATGAAAGCTGGTTGGGGGAGGGGGGGGGGGGGGAGGAGGAGGCACATACTGCTTCGTAGTAAAATTCCACTTCTGTGCTAGTCTAATGCAGCCTCATTGCATACGCGCCGCTCGCCGTTCCGAATGTTTTGCCCACCACCCTACACGACCACCCATGTTTTGCCCACCACCCACCACCCTACACGAGCGCCCTCACGCGTCGGAATGCGGAGCGCCCGCTACGCGAGCGAGAGCTCTCCCGCCCGAAGTGGAGAGGAGGCGCCCAACACCCGCAGTCACTGAGCGGAGAGAGGAGGAGGAGAGTAGCGCGCGCCCATCTCCCCCCGTTGCTAGGGAAGACGAGGAGGAAGACGAGGAGCGCGCGCACCCGCAGCTGTTGCTATGCGGACGACGGCGGCGGACGATTCAGGCTCGCTTAAGAAGTGCATTCGCACTTAAAAAAAAAAAGACTGGTTGATTCCTTTGTCGTAGGAATTGGTAAAACACGAAAGTGAAATGTGCAGCGAAATCTGCAGCTGAGCATGGTTTTCGGGTCGGCGGCTGTCTTGCGGGTGTGCTTGGCGAGCGACGTCCTGCTGGCAGTTTGCTTCTGCACAGGTGTACTGGCGTCATTTCCGTGACGGATATGACGTCAGCGAAATGTTGGTGTATACCGGCATGAAACACTTTTGGGTTAAAATATAAAACCCGAAAACGAACAACCCCAAGTTTAACGTACTCTTTAGTACTAAAGGTTGCTTCCCCTCAAGAAGACCGTGTGCAGGGGTGCACCCTTTACAGGCCGCTTGCGTCGTTGTAGTAGCGTCATTTACGTGACAGATATGACGTCAGTGAAATCTTGGTGTATCCCGCCATAAAACACCTCCGTGTTAAAATATAAAACCCGAAAACGAACAACCCTAAGTTTAACGTACTCTAGTACTAAAGGTTGCTTCCCCACCAGAAGACCCTATGCACAGGGGTGCATCCTTTACAGGGTGCGTGCTTCGTTGTGCTGGCGTCATTTCCGCGACGGATATGACGTCAGTGAAATCTTTGTGTACCCCGAATAAATAACTTTCGTGTTAAAAAAAGCGATGAAATAAAGTTTGACCTTAGCTTGTGAGCACTTTTTATCGTGCTGACTTCACCGCCATTTTCACACGAAAGCCAAATAGCTACATTCGGTGCTTTTTTATTTGCCGCTGCAACTTTTACACGAAAGTATTCCGGCCTGTGCGTTGGACATGTTATCGAATGCCTTGTCCGGACCAAGTTCCGTGAAGACAGCAACAGGCCTTAGCTCGTTCCATTTTCAGCTCACGACTTTCCATTTAAATCAATTCTACTCCCATCCGCTTCGACCCTCCAATGGGGTGATTTTGCCCTCTCCAAATCGCTGCCGCTGCCCTTAGCAAACATCGTCGTCGCCAAACAAGCGGGGAAGATCCCCCATGGTCTCCGAAATCACTTACTGCACCGAAATAACCGCGGTCTGCAGACGCGCACTTCACGTGAATCGTGTCTCTTCGTGCACTCGAAATCGTTCCGAGTCGAAGCCGCATCCGAAGCCGGGGGAGAAGGGAAAGCCACCCGCTCGCTTGAATAGGCGCGGACGACAACGGTCGTACAGTAATTGGTCCCGGCGGCTGATCGCTCCGATGATCGCTCGCGATACGAATTGAGTACGGGAGTTGTTTGTGCGATTGCTGCTTGCTACAGGGCTGCGCTGGAGGGGAATGGCGCACCCGACAGCACCCATACGCATGCGGTTTTCATGAATGAAT